>NC_134689.1:138699341-138999341 GCF_050947455.1 Rhinoderma darwinii | reverse complement strand
GAGGGCTCGAAGGTATGCGGATTGCAAGTAGTATCTCATTTTAAATATTTGGGTATCCAGGTATCTAGATTAGACACTGATATGATGAGTCTGAATATCGACCCTTTGTTTACGATCTTCAAAGATAAATTCAAAATCTGGTCGGTTTTACCCCTCTCGGTGGCGGGCCGTATCAATCTTATTAAAATGGTGGTTCAACCTAAGTGCTTATATGTACTGCAGCATATATTTGTCCCCATCCCCATGACATTCTTTAAAGTAATGGATTCTATGATTATAAAGTTTATATGGGGGTCCTCCAGATCCAAATTGCAACTGACCAAACTACAACGGCCTAAAGATCTGGCGGGTATGGCTCTTACGGACCTATATGTCTACTACCTGGCAGGTCAACTTAAATATCTGGGAGAATGGGTGTCACATGAGGAACCGGTGGGAATGGAGAGATGTCTGGCAAAATTTCTAGGATTGATGAAACTGTGGCCAATACTGGAACCTTCGGTTCCAATTGGCAGAAATACCTTACCGATTCATAAGGTGGCGAGAAAGACCTGGGCAGCCGCGGTGCAGATCTCGTGGAATGGTCAGATAATGGCAGAGACCCCCCTGTGGCATAATGACGCGATGGGTCAGTTGAGCTCGTCACAGGATGCAGATTTTTGGTCTAATCTGGGTATTAATATTATCGGAGATGTTTTTGATAACAATTTGCTATTTTCTTTTACCCAGATTTAAGAGTTATACCAAGTTCCGAGACAGACCTTTTATAAATTTCTGAAATTCCGACACTCTCTACAGGCTAAATTTAGGGGCAGGGCTATTGACATCTCCTCATACCCTCTGATAGGCATCGTTCGATCTCAGGGACAAGGGGGGTTGATCTCCTCGATTTACTCCTTTCTCATTCATGCCAAAGCAAGTAGGGCAGACTTCCCGGCATTGGATAAATGGCAAGAGCTGATCCCTTCCATGGATGAGGAATCTAGAGCAAGCCTTTTGGAATCACATCGATTTGTATCCCCTGCTATTAATAATAAACTTATACAGCTATATATAATACATCAGAGTTATCTCACACCAATCCGACTATATAAAATGGGAAGATGGTCTACTCCCCATTGTCATAGATGTTTCTTTAGTCCTGCCGGATTTCAGCATATGATATGGGACTGCCCAGACATTCGCCACTTTTGGATAGAAGTTACCACCCTACTTGCTAAGGTACTGTCGATTCCAGTGTTAGTGGAGCCGGGTATCTGCTTATTCGGGCTGATTGAGGAGGAATTGATTTCACCACACCTCCGCACGTGCCTTCGTGAGACCTTGTTTATGGCCCGCAAGGCAATTGCACTTAGATGGATGAACGCCCGTCCCCCTACCAAAGCTATGTGGATCCAACTGGTAAACACAGCTATACCTTATGAACGTATAATTTATATTCATAGAAACCGGGCTGAAAAATTTAACTGGATTTGGGATAGCTGGTGTAACTCGGATCTTACGTCTTACTCTGGAACTGAGTTATCAGGGGCTATTAGAGGGATCCATACATGAGCATTGCCGGCCTACACTGATCTAGGTAGGATAGGAGAGAAGTTAGTTGAACAATCATCATTACAGGGGGTATCTCTATATATATCTATATATTGTACCGGATGCCCCGAGATACATATGTTTTTGACTGATTGCAATACTGAACCTCTCCCCCCCCCCCCCCCTGCTCTCTTTTCTTATTTTGGAAGGTTCATATTTCATTGGGACGGGCATGTAGCTGGTCAGAATTTGATAAAGAGATGTATTTTCTTTTTCTTTCTTTTTCTTCTTTTTTTGTTTCATTTCATATAAGTTGATATGAATCTTGTTATGTATTTACTGTAACACTAAACAGTTTCTTTATATGCATATATTCTGGACATGTCCGCTGCGCGGGGGTCCAGCAGTTTACTGTGTAAATATGTTTATATGTCTCCTTCAATAAATAGAGTTTAAAAAAAAAAGATCGGGGAGTGTCTGTCTTGTATGGCAGCCGGGGGGCCTAATAAAGGCTCCCAGGTCTCCATGTAGTAAATGCCTGCTAGGTCATGCCTCTAGCATGACCTAGCAGATGCCTGTCCATTATACACTGTAATACAGAAGTATTGCAGTGCATTATAAATGCGATCGGATAATCGCATATTGAAGTCCCCTAGTGGGACTAGTAAAAAAGTTTAAAAAAGTTTCATAAAAAGTGAAAAAAAGTGAAAAAGATATGAAAAACCCACTTTTTCCCCTTACAAACTGCTTTATTATTATTTAAAAAAAAAAAAAAGTTACACATATTTGGTATCGCTGCGTCCATAACGACCCCAACTGTAAACTTATTTTATCATTTAACCCGCACGGTGAACGTCGTAAAAAATAAAATAATAAAACATTTAAAAATTGCTGTTTTCTTTGAATCCACCCTTAAAAAAAATGTTATAAAAAGTGATCACAAAGTCGCATCTACTCCAAAATGGTACCGATAAAAATTACAAGTCGTCACGCAAATTAAAAGCCCTCATACAACTGCATTGGCAAAAAAATTAAAAAGTTATGGCTCTTCAAATATGGAGACGCAAAAACAAATAATTTAAAAAAAAAGTGTTTTCACTGTGTAAAAGTAGTAAAACATAAAAAATTTATATATATTTGGTATAGCTGCAATTGCAACAACCCGCTGAATAAAGTTATTGTGTTATTTATACCACACGATTAACTGCGTAAATTAAGGATGCAAAAAAGTGTGGTGAAATTGCAGTTTTTTTCTATTCCACCCCAGAAAAAAGTTAATAAAAGTTAATCAATAAATTCTATGTACCCCAAAATGGTGCAAATAAAAATTACAACTTGTCCCGCAAAAAATAAGACCTTATACAGCTATGTCAACGCAAAAATAAAAAAGTTATAGCTCTTTGAATGAGTTGATGGAAAAACGCAAAAAAATGGCTTGGTCATTACGGTCTAAAATAGGCTGGTCACTAAGGGGTTAAACTAACCAATGCCAAACTAATTTGTTTGCAATATACTTATGTTTGAGCCGATGTTCCTAGCGGCGTATTGCTTCTTCTGTCACATGTCCACTCGCTAACCCGAAATCCAAACTTCCTACTCAGCCCCATCCATGAGCTCTAACTTCTGTTTTCCTGCTGTCTGAGTGTACGGTCATGTCGTAACTGGACACTTTGGTTAGGGGTTGTGCAATGTACTAATCTTCCTATTCAGAGCATGTATGGTTGATACACACTCAGTGTCCAACACGTATGCTCTGTTATCTGTCGGCGCTTTGAATCATGGGATTTGTAGTCTTTATTCAGTACAGGAAACGGCTGGTCACAACAAACTTACACAAACCGGAGAATAACCTCGGGGAGCATATAATTAAGAAAATGAGACAAACAGGTGGGGAACATAGGTTTAACAGAACTAACAGATGTAAAGGTTTATTACATTTAAAAAAATGACGTCAGAAAACCCCTTTAATGTAACACATGATATGCAAAATAGCAACAATTAAAATGCATGTGATTCCTTTGGTCCCACTACTAAGAAATAACTTATTCAATATTCAGTATTCTTTAAACAGCCAAACAAAGACTGTAGGATTGTGAAGTAAACTTAAAGAATAAGAATGTTGTAGAGGTTATATAAGGACACATACAGTATCTCTGCCGTATGATAATATATCCACATATCAGATCCTTATAAACTGAATGTCAGATGTAGAAATGTTCAAAACGAATGCATTTAAAGGGCTTGTCTACATATCACGAGTGAGGAAATATAGGTCATTCAAAATATAACTTTTCAAAGTCACAAAGTAAATATAATTTTCTCAAAAATAATATAATTATCAGTAGCTAAATATATAAGGGTGGGAGATAGAAATCATTGTTCTTATCCCCTCTTAGTCTAGCAGTATGACTAAACCTTGGATACTTACATTTAAAGGGAACCTGTCACAAGCATTTTAGCTATAAAGCCAGCAATACCTGGTGAAAGTGGGTGAAAAATCATTGTCATCTAAGCTATAAATATGTTCTAAGTAAGTTCTGTACCTTTAGTATTCCGTTTTTCAGTGGTCCCACGCCGTATGCAAATGAGCAGAAAGGAAAAGAGTCAGATTTTCATTCCTCCAGCATCTCAGAGTGGACTCCACCCCCTTATTTTTGATTGACAGCTCCTTAGCCAGTCAGGGCCGGACAGGTGCCGGCGGTGGGCGGGGTTAAGAAGCTGCGTCCCAGAGGGAAAACTAATTACCATAAAAGGCGGGAAGAGTTTAAACGACTACATTTACCGACAGAGGAGGATTTCAGGAAAGAAGAGAACAGGAACGAACTCTGGACAGCTGCGTCCATTGAGGGGTCAGGCGAGTTTGACAGGTAAGATGTTGATGACAGGATCCCTTTAAACACTTGAACACTTAGATCTATATGATCTTTTTGGACATCCCATTCCAAAACCATGGGCGTTAAAGGGGTTGTCCAGCCCCTAAAAATTGATGGCCTATCCTCAGGACAGCCCATCAATAGATAATGGGTCGGGTCCGACTCCTGGGACCCCATACAATCAGCTGCTTCCTCTTCATTGCTACATGCTGTGATTCGTCGACGTGGATGTAGCGGCGATTCACAGGTATTGCAACATTCTCCTCCCATTGAAGTGAATGGGAGAAGAAGGCTGGAATACTGTGGCTTAGCCCAAACCCTGGAAAACACCGCCCCAGGCCATTATTCCTGACTCCACCAAATTTAGAAGTAGACCCTATGCATTTGTGGTAGGTAGCGTTCTCCTGGTATCCAGCAAACCCAGATTCATCTGTCAAACTGCCAGACAGTAGAACATGATAAATCACTCCAGAGAACATGTTTCCACAGCTCCGGAGATCAGTGGCGGCGAGGTTTACACCACTCCAAACGACGCTTGGCATTGCGCATGGTGATATTAACTTGTGCGCAGCTGCTCTTGCTCTGATGGGACTTCCAGTGTCAGTTTTTAACTCTGTAGTGAGTGATGCAACAGATAGGCATTTTTATGTGCCATGCTCTACAGGACTCAGAGGCCCCACTCTGTGAGTTTGCGTGGTCGACTGTTTCCTGGCTTAGATGATGTTATTGTAATGGCAGGAAGGAGGTGAAGGGAAGGTGAGCCCTAATCTACCCACTGCCCTGTCCCTGCCTACTTGCAACGACCCGCCCTAGGCGACGAGGTACAACTGGGCGGCGGTCCCTACGCTGTCTAAGTGCACAGGAAAACAAACAGGGAACATGCAAGGGAAGGGGCAGTAGCCACGGAACGCCACGAGGAAACGGAGCGGCGAACGGACAGTCAGGACCAGGACGAAGTGAGTACACCCAAGCGGGCAAGGAGACAGAAGCAAGCCAGGGGCAAAGCAAGCAGGTCAAGCAGAACTGCAGCAAGGCAGAAGCACGGCAGAAGCAGGCTGGAGCAAGCAGCAGTGGGGCCAGGAATCCAAAAGAATTACAAGCACTGAGGGAGAGAACAGGGCAGGTAATAAAGGACAGGGGGCGGAGCTAACTCCGACAGACCAGGCCGCGATAGGCTCTCCCACTCCTGAGCCTGCCACCCTGGTTGGTGGGAGATGGTGTCAGTCGAACAGGTCTGGCCTCAGGTGTGGATAGATTAATCCCAGGAGTATACCTAGATGAAGTACCTGGCAGATCCCTAACAGTTATTGGATGCTTCCACTTCACATTAATTATGCCTACAGTTGATGAGGGGAGATCTAGCAGATCAGAAATTTTGGCAAATGTGGCATCCTATGACAGTGCCACATTTAAAGTCACGAAGATCTTCAGTATGAAATAGCAATGTTTGTCTATGGAGATTGCATGACTGTGTGCTTTATTTTATGCATCTTATTAAAATGAGTGTGACTGAAACATCAGAACTCAATATTTAGGAGGGGTTTCCACATTTTTTTAGCAATAAATTGTATACCAACCAGTGTTTTTTGACAATAAATTTAAAGTAACAATTGTATCAAATTATGTATAGTAAATTTCCCAAAACCTACAGTATGAAGCCAACCTAAATAGAAATGCATGAGTTTCGTTGTACAGCCTCACAAGGTTTTTTCATGCTCTTTCAAGTAAGTGCTGGGCTCTAGAGAATATAAATATTTAATGCTGCACGGTTCACTGCCAGTACAAATAAAGCAAATATTTAATACATTAGTTTGAAAATCTTGGTCATTCAGAATTACTACAATACACCTATGTGTTATTGTATTCTAATTGTCTGCCTGTAATAGATTCAGAGACACGGGGAAATTAGATTCAAACATATAAACCATAGCAGGTATTACTATGACCTTAGAGTCGGAGAGCTTGTCAAGTTTATTCTCACCTTGTTCTTTTAAAAAAAACTGTAGCAGGAATGGAAAAAGTGCAAGAACAGAAAATGGAAACGATATTTATTCGTCATAAAAGTAATGGTCACTACATATTTCATTCAGATGTGCTAATAAATAGATAAGTGGCCTAGACCTGAGCTTTATGTTTTTAGAAAGAAAAGTGAGACTTTCTACCACATCAAGGTCATTTTTGAGGTGCCGATGTCAAGAACGTGTCAAGAAGATTTTACTATGTAAAATATTTGGAAGTTATCAATTGCTTTACGTAAGCCGAAAGTTTGACAACTTCAATATTCACAGAAAGAAGGTAAATTGTTCCAAGCTGGTCCATTTGCATTTAAATAAAATGGACTCGATAAACTTGATTTAAATGAAAAATAATTGGTAAAAAAATAAATACTGAGAGATATGATAATCAATGGCATAAAATTAGATAAGTGAGATTGTATTAGAAGGTCAAATAAAAGTGTAATCCAGTTAATCAACGTTTCTTGCAAATAAGTGCCTCAAGATGCACAATTCAAACACAATGGGGAGATTATAATTAGTTCTACAAAAATGTGCGCAAAAAATACAATAACTGCATTACGTTTCCGGTAATTGTTGATTAGTCCTGCACATCAGCTTGGAGGAATTTTAGCCGACTCCTCTGTACAAAACAGCTTCAACTCTGTTATGTTGGTGGTTTTCCTCCCATGAACTGTTCGCTTCACGTCCTTCCACAACATTTCTATTGGATTAGGCCACGTTCAGATGTGGCGGAATTGCTGATGAATTCTGCTGCGGAGGGTGGAGTGGAGTTCTGCAGCAGACGTTTTTTACGTTTGTTTCTAAACATTTTTAAGAAACTTAGTTCAGACGTTGCAGAAAATAACTGTGCGGAAATTAGGCTGCAGTGCAGAATTTCCCCTCCGCAGCATGCTCATTACATTGCGGAGAAGCAGCAGAATTTCATCCCTCATTTCAGCCTTTGCAATGCAAAAACTGAAATCGTGCAAGTCCGCTGTGAGATCTGCAACATCTGAATTACCTGTCAAATATACAAATGTTGCTGCAGATTCGTTGCGTAATTGACCCGAATCTGCACCAACATTTGCAGCGGCCTTAGGGGGGATTCACACGAGCGTGTATTCGGTCCGTGCAGGCCGCGTGGTTTTCACGCGGCACGCATGGACCAATACAAGTCTATGGGGCAGTACAGACAGTCCGTGCTTTTTGCGCAGCGTTTGTCTGCTGCGCAAAAAGCGCGACAGGTTCAATAACTCTGCGTATTTCGCGCATCACGCACCCATTGAAGTCAATGGGTGCGTGAAAATCACGCGCACCACACGGAAGCACTTCCGTGGGACGAGCGTGATTCGCGCAACAGCAGTGAAAAGGATGAATGAAAACCGAAAAGCACCACGTGCTTTTCTGTTTCCGAACATCCAAACGGAGTGTCTTTGCGATGAGCGAAGCCGGACAAGCGTACCGAACTTCACCGGGTTCGGCCAAACTCATTTTGGCCGATCCCGGCAAAAAAATTATCGGTACGCGACGTCAGGAGATAGTCACTGTCCATGGTGCTGAAAGAGTTAAACTGTTTCAGCACCATGGACAGTGACTTGCGATCCCAAAATACATTAACCTGTAAAAAAAAAACGAAGTTCTAACTTACCGATTACTCCTGTCTCCTTCCTGCAGTCGGACTTCCCGGGATGACACTTCAGTTCAAGTGACATCTCCAGCCAATCACAGGCCAAGCACAGGCTGCAGCCAATCACAGGCTGCAGCGGTCACTTGGACTGCTGCGTCATCCAGGGAGGTGGGGCCCGATGTCAAGAGAGGCGCGTCACCAAGGACGCGTCACCAAGGACGCGTCACCAAGGCAACGGCCGGGAAGTTCTCGGTAAGTAGGAACTTTATCTTTTTTTTTTAAAGGTTTTTCGCTGTTGTGTTCGGCATTCACTGTCGAGGGTGCTGAAAGATTTAGCTCTTTCAGCACCTTGGACAGTGACGGGCGTTGACAAGCCTCATCTCTATGATGCCGGCTGCGCGAAAATCACGCAGCCGCGCATCAGACACGCATGACACACGCAGCTGTCAAATGGTTTTTGCGCTCGCAAAACGCTGCGTTGTTTGCGCGCGCAAAAACGCAACGTTCGTGTGAATCTGCCCTTAAGGTCAGAACTTTGACTTGGCCATTCCAAAACTTTAACTTTATTCTTCTTTAACCCCTTAAGGACGCAGCCTAGTTGGGGCCTTAAAGCTCAGAGACAATTTTTGAAATCTGACGTATTTCAGTTTATAAGGTAATAACTTCGGAATGCTTAAACCTATCCAAGCGATTCTGAGACTATTTTGTCATGAGACATTGGGCTTTATGTTAGTGGTAAAATTTGGTCAATATATTCGGTTTTTATTTGTGAAAAATAGCAAAATTTAGAGAAAATTTGAAAAAAATAGACTTTTTCTGAATTTAAATGCATCTGCTTGTAAGACAGAAGGTTTTTACCACCCAAAATAGTTACTAGTTCACATTTCCCATATGTCTACTATATGTTGGCATCATTTTTTGAACATTCTTTTATTTTTCTAGGACGTTACACGGCTTAGAACATAAGCCGCAATTTCTCATATTTTGAATAAAATTTCAAAAGCCACTTTTTTTAGGTACCAGCTCAGTTCTAAAGTGGATTTGAGGGGTCTATATATTCGAAACCCCCATAAAACATTTTAGAAACTAGACCCCTCAAAGTATTCAAAACAGCATTTATTAACCCTTTAGGTGTTTCACAGGAATTTAAAGTAAAGTAGAGGTGAAATATTTAGTTTTTTAGTCAGAAAATCTGTTTTATTTCACCAGAGAAATGCAACTCAATACTTATTGCCCAGATTCTTCAGTTTTGAGAAATATTCCACATGTGGCCCTACCATGCTAATGGACTGAAGCACTGGCCTCCGGAGCAAAGGAGCGCGTAGTGGATTTTGAGGCCTCCTTTTTATTAGGCACCATGTCCTGTTTGAAGAGGTCAAAACAGTGGAAACCCCCCAAAAGTGACCCTATTTGGCAAACTACACCCCTCAAGGAACTTATCGAGGGATATAGTGGGCATTTAGATACCACAGTTTTTTTGCTGCATTTTCCGGAATGAGGCTTTGTAATTGAAAATCAAATTTTTCCGATAAAAGGTAGGAATTTTTAATTTTGACAAGGAATAAAGGAGAAAAAGCACCCCAACATTTGTAAAGCATTTTTTCCCGATTACGGCAATACCCCGTATGTGGTCATAAACTGCTGGTTGGACAAACGGCAGAGCTCAGAAAGGCAGGAGCGCTATTTGGTATGTAGATTTTCCTGGATTGGTTTCTGGGCGCCATATCGTATTTGCAGAGCTTCTGAGGTACCAGTACAGGGGAAATCCCTTAAAAGTGACCCCATTTTAGAAACTAGACCCCTTGAGGAATTCATTGTAGTTTTCATGGGGTGCATGTGACTTTTTGATCAGTTTTTATTCTATTTTTAAGCGGCGTGGAGACTAAAAAACAGCAATTCTACTGTAAAGGATCTGCCAGACACAACTTCTGTGTCGACGCCCATAGGTAATCAGTCTGCACCTGCTTCTATGTCTGTGAGACTGACTCCATCTTCCACCACTCAGGATGGCAGGCTTAGGAGTGGGAGAGCCTATCACAGCCTGGCCAGACGGAGCTAGCTCCCGCCCTCTGTCTATTTATACCTGCCTCTCCTGTTCCTCCTTTGCTTGTCATTCTTCTCTGTTTGTTTCCTGGGCCTGCTGCAGCTTCTTGAACTACTGATCCTCTGCTTGTGATTGACCTTGGCTTTTCTGACCACTCTTCTGCTCTGCGTTTTTGTACTTCGCTCATCTCCTGGTTTGACTCGGCTCGTTCACCTCGCTTGTTGCTCACGGTGTTCCCGTGGGCAACTTCCCCATTTCCCTGGCTTCTTTGTACCCTTGTCTGTTTGTCTGTCGTGCACCTATTGAGTGTAGGGACCGTCGCCCAGTTGTACCTCGTCGCCTAGGGCGGGTCGTTGCAAGTAGGCAGGGACTGAGTGGCGGGTAGATTAGGGCTCACTTGTCTGTTTCCCTACCCCGACATTACATTCTACTATTGTTTTTTTATAAAAAAAAATTTACAGCATTCACCGCGCGCTATAAATGACATATTCACTTTATTCTGCGTGGCGATACCATATGTTTATAGTTTTGTATTCCTTATGGCGTTTGCACAATAAAACACTTTTTATAAAACAATCATTTACTTTTTGTGTTGCCTTATTCTAAGAGCCATAACTTTTTTATTTTTCCATCAAGAAAGCCGCGTGTGGACTTGTTTTTTGTGTACCGAACTGTAGTTTCGATCAGTACCATTTTTAGGTACATGCAACATTTTGATTTCTTTTTATTCCATTTTTTGTGAGGTGAAGTGACCAAAAAATTGTGATTCTGGTATGGTTTATTATTATTTTCTTTTATGGTGTTCACCGCGCGGGGTAGATAATGAGATACTTTTGAAGTTCAGGTCGTTACGGACGCGGTGATACCAATTATGTATAGTTTATTTATTTTTATTAATAATAAAAGACTGATAAGGGAAAAAGGGGGATTTTTACTTTCATTACATTTAAAACTTTTATTTTCTTATTTTTCCACAACTTTTTTACACTTTTTTACTTTGTCCCACTAGGGGACTTGAGGGCAGGAGGCCCTGATCGCTATTCTAATACATTGCACTACATGCGTAATGCAGTGTATTTAGAGGTGTCAGCTACTCTTATGCTGAATCTGGGCCAAGATGGCTTGCCGTCATTGATGGAACAATGAATTCTAAATTATACCAGAAATTTCTAAAGGAAAATGTTAGGACATCTGTCCAAGTGCTGAATCTTAACCTGTTAGTGACTGCCCATTAGTGTTTTTACGACGGCCACTAACGGGCTTTATTCCGATGCAATTGCCTTTTTACGGCACTGCATCCGAATAAACGCCGACATGAGCAGTAAAATCTCCTTGCTCTCAGATATCTCTAGTAGACCTGCTCGAACAGGCGAGTTCTAAATAAGTATCAATCTTGCCCGTTTAACCCCTCATAGTGGCTGCTAGCGGCACCACTGGGCATTGGGGGGCCGTGCCGCATGCCGTGGGCCCCATAGCAGCCTCTATGGCTGCTGCAGCGGTAGTTACGCCATTGGTTTTCGATAGAAATCAATGTTTTTCACAGCGTAGGGTATAACTGCGTAAAAAGAAATTGAAGACATAGGATTATTAAGGAAATATAACAGTTGTATCGTACACCCAGAAACACATATACTCAAATTTCTTTTTAAAATCTCTGGAAACATGTTTTCACTTTCAACTAAAGAATAAACAGTAGGGTATTAAGTAATATACACATAATCTATATCTAGTTAAATGTGGATTCTGGTAAGCAGTTTCTTTTAAACAGTTTTATGTACTAATCGGAAGAATTAAAGGCGTATACCCAATTTACACATTTATGGCATATTTACAGGATATCCCATAAATATCTGATAGAATTGAGTCCCAGCTCTGGAACCCGCACCTTTATCCAGAACAGGGGTTTTATGACCTCCCTTCTGTCTAGTGCGGTGGCCACAAGTTGCCAGTTCCAGAAGGGAACTAGTAAAGAGGGGGCCGAGCAAACGCATAGCTCTCCCCATTCTGTTGTATAGGAGTTACAGAAACAGCCAAGAAGCACTTGCTCTGCTTTTTTCGTAACTCCCATTGAACGGCATGGAGAGAGAAGCTCTCTCCCCAATATTCCCCACCTGGAATAGGCAGCATGTGGCCACCGCACCATGTGAAATGAGGGTCAGGTGACCCCCATTCTCGATATAGGTGTGGTTCCCAGAGCTTAAATATCAAACATTTATGGCATATCCTGTGGATATACCATAAATGTCTATGTTGGGAATGGCCTTTTAAAATAAACACAGATTCAGGGCAATAGTTGGCCTTCAGCTTTGGCATTACTTGTTATGTATTTTAAAACGCTAAATTCCAGTCCTAATATAGTGATCCCTAATTTGTTGTAATATTTTGCTAAAAATGTTAGTGTCCTTAAGGAAACTGTGATTCTTCACTGGAAATATGATAATTAAAGTGCAATTGAGGAAGACACATCAAACTGTAACTGGAGTTGACATTTTGTACATGCAGCAAGAATAAAAATTTCAGAGTCAACAAAATGAGAAATTAAATCTCCTTCAATGAGTCTTACTCGGGCATATGTTATAGTTTTTAATGTCCTATCCATCATGCATCAGCTTGAATAAATACCATGTTAAATGTATTTAGGTTTATTACAAATTATCCTCAAATCATGTGTGCTTACCACTTAAAATACAATATTTGCTTCATAAACCACTGAATTTACAGCGTTCAGAACATAATCCAATCCAGATTGTTTTACAACCTTTATTTAACAAAGTAACAAATGTATTACTAAGTCTACATAAACACACTCAAAGAATAACTTTACATATATTCATAAACCACTGGTTACTTTTCCTGCCTGAATGAGACAGTATCATAATGTTTAATTTGTATAGCCCCATTTTAAATTGTGGGTCCACCAGAAATGAACTGATTGCTTGGGAGGTCTTAAAATCAGCTGCTATCATGGTTTAAATATTCAGTTTTCCAACATACATTTATCACTAATAGATTTAATGAAAACTGCAAATGCTTCAAATTTTTCAATCTAATGTTTGTACTTGTCCTACTTTCAGAATTATGTTTGTCATTAAGCATATAAGTAGACACTGGATCAGTGGTTAGCACTGTTGTCTTGCAGCATTGAGGTCCTGGATTTTAGTCCGACCAATGACAAGATTTTCACGGAGTTTGTATGTTCTCTCCATGTTTGTTAGGTTTCCTCCCACATCATACAACCATATCAATACATTAATTGGCTTCCAATGAAATAGGCTTTAGTGTGTGTCTAAGACAAAGGAACTGGATTGTGTACCCCATTGGGGACTGGGACTGATTGTGATAATCTCAATGGTGACCATCTCTGTACAGTGCTGATGAATATTTTAAAGCTATATAAGCAATGTGCCAGTTAGCCAGATGGTTAACTCTGGCAGTAGACATACAATAATAGATCTCTTATACAGCAATTACAATTTCCAATTCTATTTTTATCTATTTATGGCTATTTTGGACTGTAATGTTATGGCTGGTTATTGTAAGGCAAATAATGGTTGACTCTTTGGCAATCTAAATTTTAGGCACTGGGTTGTAATGCCCGAACGCCATTTTTACTTCATTGCCGTGCCATAACATTGCAATGGTGATGCATCGTGGCTATGCTCTATAAAACGGCAGTGTTCCAGGCAAGCCAGTGTTCAAATGGTAGATTTGAGCGAACCTGGGCTGCGTGTCAGAGAGCTAACATGTTGAATGTTGAAGAACATGCTGTATGACGAGCTACAAGCATACGATAGCACTTACGTCGGACTGAGTCTGGGCTCCTGTCAGTGATGGATTAAGTAGACCAGTACTGAGAGTAATTTTTCAAAATAGATTATTATTGTTACCAGTATCAGAACGACATTTCGGTCATTACCTTGGCCTTCTTCAGGCACTGTATTGTGCTGGATCATACTAAATAGCACATTAGTTGGGCGGCTGACCGCTAGAGGAGGTGCTAAGCCGCCTAACTATTGCGCCATTTCGCAACAATATATAATCTATTTTGAAAAATTACTTTCATCCAGTGTACATACTGACAGTTTCCAACCATCAATGACAGCATCACACATCCTCTTGACAATGGGAGTGGTAACACACATTTGTCTATTAGTCCTGAGCTGCACAAAGACTTTGTGGAATACAAGGGTTTTCCTATAACAGACATGTCAGGAGATGTGACAACTCCTCTATAAATCCAACGACTTACAGGTGACGTCTTCATTGATCGGAGTTGTTCTCTTTTCTTTTCTTCTCCATCTGTCACAGACCGTTATGGCGACTTCTTCTGATGACTGTAGAGTTTCCTGATGAGTCATCTTTGCCCGACTTCTGCAGCCATTTCTAGCCTCTATAGAAACACAAAAATTCAGACGCCAAATGCCCTAAATTTTTCCATAGTCCAGACCAGATCCCTAAGCATATTCAGACCCCAGGACCAAACATTAAAGGGGTTGTCCGGGCACAGACCAGTTTTTTATACTGATTATCTATCCACAGGATAGGTCATCAGTATTTGATTGGTCTGGGTCCGACAACCAGACCCCGCACAGAGTGCCGGAAGCAGATGGCTCCGCACACTGCATAGCAGCCATACTGCAGTACTGCAGGTCGGCCGCTATACTGTACTAGAGCCATCTGCTTCGAGCACGGACATCCGGTGCCCGGAGGCAGCTACAGCAGCTAGTCGGCGCGGGATCTGGATGTTGGACACCCATGTTTATATACTGATGGCCTATCCTGTAGATAGGTCATCAGTATCAAAAACTGGTCCATGCCCGAACAACCCCTTTAACTCGGACTAACAAATTTTGACCTCAGAAAAGACCCTAAAATACATACAGACCCCATACCAGACAACCCTAAACAAATATAGAGCCCAAAACAAACACCCTCAATAAGTACAGACCCTAGACCAGACCCCCTAAATACAGTCCCCATACCTGATCCCCTAAACCCCAGACCTGAGTCCCTAAACTAATACAGACACCGAGACTCCCTAAATACAGATCCCAGACCAGACCCTCTAAACTAATACAGACCCCTTAAATATAGACCCCTAAATATAGACCTCTAAACTACAGACCCCAGACCCCCCAAAATAAAAAACACAGACCCCCTAAATACAGCCCCAAGATCAGACCCCCTAAATACAGACGCAAGAACAGACCCTCTAAATACAGACCCCAGAACAGACCCCATAAATACATACCCCAGACCCCTTAAACTAATATAGGCCTGCTAAATACATACCCCAGAGCCCTTAAACTTATCCATCCCTTGTACTTACATAGCAGCTGACAGTCTTCTTTATGGAGTCTTGCTGCTATAGAAGGACTTGCCTACATGGTCATGTGACCTGCAGGTCTTTCAGCAGTGACAAGAACTGAAAACATAAGGTGATCTGACCTTATGTCTGCAGGCCCATTTGCAGGACATACACAATGCAGTGTTGTTACGGTTTTTGCCATGATTTGTGGCAAAAGTGTGACAAAGCTGCAATGTACTTTGGGCAATCTCTGGCCTCGGATGGCCGCCCAAAACACCCCTATGATGATCCGCCACTGGGTCCTGGAGCATGTTACGGGTGATAAGCAGGAGCCTCCCCGTGATTGTGTGCGAGAGTTATTTATGCATTGGGGGTATGGTCAGGAGTCAGGAGTCTTAAGCAGTAAGCCAGTTGGGGCCTACTAGGCCTTATATTGCCAGACCATCCACTGTATTAGGGCGGTGCTCCCTTCACCCTGTTACTCGACAGCAAGCAGAGTCAGCCAGCCATAAACTACTTACCTAAGGCTACGTTCACGTCGGTGTTCCATTCAAGGGTTCTGTCAGATCTTTCCGTCAGTGGTACCCATGAATGGAAACCATAGCTTTCCCTTTGCATTACCATTGATTTCAATGGTAATACTTCCCTTGCTAATGGTTACCATTTGTCTCCGTTCCATAAGGTTTCCGGTTTTTTTTGCGGCATCAATAGCGCAGTCGACAACGCTATTGATTCCGCTGAAAAAACTGAAAACTTACACAATGGAGACAAACGGAAACCATTCGCAATGGATGTGTTACCATTGAAATCAATGGTAATGCAAACGGAAAGCTATGGTTTCCGTTTGGATTCCCCTGATGGGAGGCTGCGCCGTCCATGAGGCGAGATGAGAATCTCGCCTCAGGTCGCGGCAGCCTGCTGCAACTCTGAGGGGGTGGCGCCACCCCCACCTGCACTATAATTGTACCTGTGTCTATAGGACGCAGATACAACTACATGCATAAGCAATAAATGGTGGGGCACGTTTCTCCATTCAGCGCCTTCGATTGACGTAAGTGGTGCGCCATTGCCCCCCTTTGAATGGAAGGGCATGGCACCCCTCCAATCAGCGCCTTTCAACGACGCAAGCGGCACGGTCACGTCGTTGAAAAATGTTGATTGGCATTTCAGAATGACTTGCCCAGCCACACAACGCCTTTTCCGAACGCAAGTGGCGTCATTAAAAGGCGCTAAGTGGCTGGGCAAGTCATTCTGCCCTTCCAATCAGCGTCTTTCAATGGCGCAAGTGCCACGATGACGTCATCGTGCCGCTTGCGTCGTTCAGCCCCAGCAGACCTGCTCGGCAGAGAGCAGGCCTGCATTATGAGAGGAAGGTGCAGTAACGGGATAAGGCGTGTATGTAAAGTAGATTTTTTCTGTATGAGGGGCTATATGTGGAGCACTATCTACAGGGGGCTATATGTTTACCACTATCTACAGGACAGGCCATATGAGGAGCACTATCTACAGGGAGGGGCTATATGTGTGAGGGGCTATATGTGGAGCACTATCTACAGGGAGGCGCTATATGTGTGAGGGGCTATATGTGTGAGAGGCTATATGCGTGAGGGGATATATGTGTGAGGGGATATATGTGTGAGGGGCTATATGTGTGAGGGGATATATGTGTGAGGGGCTAGATGTGGAGCACTATCTACAGGGGGCTATATGTGTGAGGGGCTATATACATGAGGGGCTATATGTGGGGCACTATCTAAAGTGGGGCTATATGTTTAACACTATCTACAGGAGGGGCCATATGTGGAGCACTATCTACAGGAAACTATATGTCGGCACTATCTACAGGGGGATCTCTGGGGGCCACTATCTACAGGGGGCTCTATATAGGGCACTGTTTGTGGGGCACTGTCTGCAGACAGTGCCCCACATAGAGACCCATGTAGAGGGCTCTTGGGAGGGCACTATGTATGTGGGGCACTGTCTACAGGGGGCTCTATGTGGGGCACTGTTTGCAGGGGGCTCTATGGGGGCACAGTCTACAGGGGGCTCTAAGGTGGCACGGTGCACAGGGGCTCTTTGAGGGGCACTATCTACATGGGGCACGGTGTTTGTGTGTGTATGAAACAGTAAATGGTGCTATTATATTTAGGGCGTAGTGAGTGGCACCATAAAAATGTTATCTTCGATTATAGGTGCAGAAATAATTGAAAAGAGACAAGCTGAAGACATCTGAGCATAAAACTGCAGAAATGGGCTCTGGCCGGGAGAAATCATCAGAGAGGTCTACACCGGATGGAGAAGAAAAGAGAAAAAAACCGAATAGAATCTGACGTCACCTGTGAGTCACTTAATACAGCATCAGAACCAGGATCAGTGCATATATACAGTGCCGTAACCAAGCTCAATACATATATACAGTACCAGAACAAAGCTCAGTGCATACATACAGCACCAGAACCAAGCTCAGTACATAAATACAACACCAGCACAAATACAGCTAAATTTAGTGCAACCCCTACTGTATAGGTTTGCACTTAATTGTATACAGCTTCCAACGTGGCCCAAGCAATGGTAAGGATATGCTGGGAGATGATGTTTCACAAAAAAATCACACCACCCATCATCTCGCTGCAGATCATTGTAGTGACTAAAGTGCTAATTAGAGGCAGAATAAATATTTACATTAAGTGACTCACAGGTAACATCAGATTCTAGTTCTTTTTCTTTTTTTCTTCTCCACCTGGTCCAGACCTCTATGGCGACTTCTCCCGGCCATAGCCCATTTCTGCAGTTTGCAACTCAGATGTCTTCAGCGTCTCACTTTTCAAACATTGCTGCACCTATAAACAAAGGTAAAGTTCTTATGGTGCCAGACACTGTGCCCCTAAATATAATAGCGCCATTCTCTGCACATCTAATTATAATAGTACCATACACAGTGTCCCACACACACGCCGTGCCCCCTGTAAATAGTGCCCCCATAGAGCCCCATGTAGATAGTGCCCTACAGCGATTCCCCTGTAGATAGTGAGCCCCTGTAGATAGTGCCCCACATAGAGCCCCCTGTAGATAGTGTCCCACATATAGCCCCCTGTATATAGTGCCCCACATATGGCCCCATCTGAAAATAGTGGCCCACATGTAGTCCCCCCTGTATATAGTGCCCCACATATAGCCCCCCTGTAGATAGTGCTCCACATATAGCCCACCCCTGTATATAGTGTTCAACATATAGCCCACCCCTCTAGATAGTGGCCTACATATATCTCCCCCTATAAATAGTACTCCACATATAGCCCACCCCTGTATATAATGTCTCACATATAGCTCCCCTATAGTGCTCTATATATAGCCCACCCCTGTATATAGCCCCCTCTAGATATAGCCCACCCCTGTATATAGTGTCCAACATATAGCCCACCCCTGTAAATAGTGCCCTGTATACATATCTCCTATAAATAGTGCTCCACATATAGCCCACCCCTGTATATAGTGCCTCACATATAGCTCCCCCTATAGTGCTCAACATATAACCCACCCCTGTATATAGCCCACCCCTGTAGATAGAGCCCCCCTGTAGATAATTTCACTAATTTTTATTAGGATAAAAAAACAACTTTCCATACTCACCTTAATCCCGTTCCCACGCCGTCGGTGGCAATGCAGACCTGCTCTCTTCTGAGCAGGTCTGCTTGGATTGAACGACGTAACGTCGTTGAAAGGCACTGATTGACAGGGCAAGTCATTCTGCCCTGCCAATCAGCGCCTTTCATAGGCGCAAGCGTCATCGCTGTGCTTGTGTCTATGAAAGGCGCTGATTGGCAGGGCACTATGATTTGGCCTGTCAATCAGCACCTTTTAACGATGCAAGCCGCAATTGCGCCGCTTGAGTCAATGAAAGGCGCTGAATAGCAGGGCATGGAATGTACCCATCCATTCATCACCTGTAGTGCACAAGGGGTGGCGGAGCTGGTTTCAGTAGCGCCGCCACCCCCTCAGAGAGGAAGCAGGCCGCCGTCATGGATGGTGCGTCCCTGGCATCCCCCCCTACATTCCCTCTTAGTTGTGCCCGGGGCACGTGCACCATCTGCCCTCCCTATCTACGCCCCTGGTTTTAACACCTTGAACCAACACCATGCAGTAATACATGACCTGGCAATATTTCCAAACGTTCCCCTGTATGTTTTTTTCAGATGCAGCAAAATCTATAAAATCAACTTTTAAACGGCGCACACTACATGCTAATTACTCTATAAAGGGTCATGGGGCGGTGCCACAATCCTGAAGAGTCACATAGTCCTGCCTCCAAACCCACCTCTCCATGCTTGATTAACATATCCCTGGCTGTTATACATCACTATCAGTCTCCTGCAACTTTCTCGGATGCGCTATTGCCTTGCACTCCGTGGGCACGCACTGTGCAACGAGGTGTACTCTGCCCAGCTTCATTGCTGCACCGCACATGTCAGGGGAGTACACGGCAACGCCGCATCCGCAACAGTTGTAGGAGGCTGGTAGTAATGTGGAACAGCCAAGGGGGATGTCAATCATAATTTGGGGGCCCGATTTCAATTTTCGCCTCAGGAAGCAGAAAAACTAGAATCGGCCCTGCCTGACAGAAAGGTCTGACGGAACCCATGAACGGAATCCCGAAGCTGTTTTTAAGACTGTGCCTCTCATATTAAGAGGAAGTGTTGTTCTTCCTGCTGTGGCTGGTTATAGTAAAGTATGAGTTTCCAACAAATCTCCTGCTTTACACCATCTTTGCCAGGCCCAACTTACATGTGAGAACGGTCTAGCTGAACACATTTCATAAATAATATTTATCAGGGAATTTAGAGGATAATTACAACTGGATATTCTGCTTTATACAGCCTCCCATAAGTGACTAACATATAATATAATGCATAAACTTACAATAATTCATATAAAAACTAAGACATAAGTTTCAACTGACAGTACTCTTCACACAATACAGGCAATATAGATAATTATCTTTCATTTCTTTGGGGTGTTAACACCTAGATGGTTCAATTTGAAAATCATTCAACCCAATTCAAAAATGTATTGATCAGATCTATCAGGTTTCAATAATTATTTTTCGTTATTATTATTATATGCAAGGTGACAAAGTTTCAATGATTTTGGATAAAAATGTAATTCATATATTTGTATTCATTTCATTGAGAAAGCTTTCTTAGAATAACTGTATTACAAAGTACAGATTTGCAAATAAACATTTATTTTATCTATTAAAATGTACCTCTCTTACAATAGCAAATGAAAATAAAGAAGAACCTATTATAAGATATGTATGGCTAAAATATACTATATTAACCTTCACTGCTCTATATCCTCTCATTTTCATTGGGGTGGGGGGTTGCAGATTACTTTATGGCCAATACTCAGGAATCCAATAATCAATGGCAACAGTTCACATTCACCTATTACTGTAGGTCTTAAAAGAAACCTCTTAGGGAGTGTGCACACCTGGCGTACTTGAACTGCATTTCCGCAGTGTAAAAACATTCTGCGTAAAACTACAATGTATGCCTATGGGGACAATATTCTGCAACTCAGACAGATTTCTCTAGTTCTTGTGTTGCAGAATATTTTCTCCCTATAAATATTTTTTCTGTTTAACGTTTTCCGCAGCATATGTTTACGCTGCGGAAATGCAATGCTAGTACGCCACGTGTGAGCACACTCTTTGTCTAAAATACTTATGTTTGAGTACTTTAACCTAGGAGTGCATATATTACAAAGCATGGTCCATTGTTGCACTATAGCTAAAGAATAACGCTAAGGCATGCAGGTATAAGAATACTGTAAATTTACCTATTGAGGCCTTATTCACACGAACGTGTATTACGTCCGTGATACGCGCCGTTCAGACAGTCCGTGATTTTCACGCAGCGTGTGTCCGCTGCATAAAACTCACGACATGTCCTATACTTGCCCATTTTTCGCGCATCACGCACCCATTGAAGTCAATGTGTGCGTGAAAATCGCGCACGTCATACAGAAGCACTTCCGCGTGCCGTGCGTGATTCGCGCTACAATAGTAAAATAAATTAATGAAAAAAGACAAGCACCTCCTGCTTTTATGTTTGTAAACAAAAAAACCGAGTGTCATCACGCTGCCATATGCGCGGAAATCAGGCAGGCACACACCAAATACAGATGCCACACTGAACTTTTGCGCGCGCAAAACGCAGCATTTTTTGCGCGCGCAAAATGGACACGTTCGTGTGAATAAGGCCTGATTCAATGACTAAGAATTAATATTGATATTTCTAATATAACTCCTTTTCCATAGAAAAAACACAACATAATTGGTTAACCCCTTAAGGACACGGACATTTTTTTCTCCACGCCTATCAAAAGCCATCATTTTTTATATTTTTGTCGACATAGCCATATCAAGGCTTGTTTTCTGTGGGACAAGTTGTAGTTTTTCATGGTACCATTTAATGTACCATGTAATGTACCGGGAAAAAAATATGCTTTAAGCTATGCGCCTTTCCTGATAAACCACATCCTTTCCTAACAAGCCATGCCCCCTTTTTTGGTGCAAACATTTAAATTGCTCCAAAATGCGCCAAATTGTGTCAATTTGCACCAAAATTTGGCACATTTTTCAACACGTTCTAGACCAAGACACAGTAGTAAATATGCCCCATTATTATTATGATGTGATAAAGTTAGATTTTTTTTGCATGTCTTTTCACTTGCCATACCACATAGTGCAATGGCACTTGGATCTTAATTACGAAGTGAAATAAGGCTTTGAGCATATACATAGGCAAGGTCATCATTGGATCATAGAGAAGCTTCTGAAAGGACATTTTTCAGACTGTCTATGTATGTGATGACATTCCATGCATGTCTAGCATCCAAAATTGGCAATGAATTATACTTGAAGACAACGTCGAATTTTATATTTAGTAAATTATTAAAGTGTCACTCTAGGCAAAAACTAGTCATGGAGCACTGCATGTTCCCAAAATTGTAGTTACCTGAATGATGCCAAATATCATCTTTTGTCTTTACTAGGCTGCAGCTGAAGCTTGAGCTGCCTTGCCAACAGAGCAATGCTGTAATGAGGCACTTTTAGGAAGCACAGAAAAGGAATAGTATAGGAAATATTTTTAAGCTTCATTACATAATTTTACAATGATGACTACTACCTTGCAGAATACTAATAGGACTCCAACGATGGGGCTTGGAAAATGTTAAAGGGATTGTGTTATCAAGACAACCACTTTGTGTATGGAAGCCGAGCTGACCTGTTTTTTTTATGATGCATTGTTTTCAATTGCTTTTCTCACATTTTTACCACTGTGCTAGCAGCTTAAACTGGTCAGTAATCAATTGATACGGCCATTTTCTGAACAACTTGTCATTCGCAGTTGGTGTGTGAAGGTTGTCGTTTTGGACCACAACTCCATAACAGAAAAAAATCACTGATCAATGTTTGCCTTGATATGATCTGTTATTTGCCATGAACAACTTTCCAAGAAATGCACCCGACAAAGACTAACAAAGTTACATAGGCAGATGAACTGTTCCATAGATATCTGCCTTTGGTTGGCATCTGTAATGGTAAACACACCAAAAATTTTGTAAATCTGCCTGTTTCCAGTTTTTTGTTTTTTTTACAATCCCTAGTGTATTGCCAGCTTCTAGTTGTGAACCCATGCCCAAGTTTATGAACTTGTGATGTGATCGATAATAGCTCGATCCTCTGTGTTTCAGAGACACGCAGAACCAGCATTAACCAAAGCCGTCAGTCCTATTGACCTAACGGATTTGACTTTGACCGCAATATACAGTTTCTATGTATTCAGGATACATAGAAGCTGTATCTCAAAAAGTAAATTATTTTTTTAATAAAAAATAATTTAAAAGTTGTTCAAAATAAAACATAGCATTGATTTATTGGGGGAAAAAAAGCAGCTAAAGTATAGTGGTTATGTGGTAGGAAAATCTATTTGTTTACCACAAATCAAAGCGGTTTTGGAATGTTTGATTATGTCTGTGAATCTTTTTTATAGTAAACCAGTAGTGTTACCTGCAAAAGCCACATGATCATAAACAAACATTCCAAAATTGTTCCAATTTGTGGTAAAACCGTTTGCCGGATCGGTTTTCTCCAAGATTGTAGAAGGTAACTAAACGAATAAATATATATATATATATATGTATATATATATATATATATATATATATATATATATATATATATATATATATTATTTTTTTTGTATTTTTTTATTTATCTTTTTCCCTTTTTCCATTTATATGTAAAAAAAATAGCACAATATCGATGCCCTATATGTTCAGAGAAAAACAAGACCAAATACACATAGGTTGGCAGAAGAATAGAACAACAATTTGCTATTAAATTGACACATAGCTAAAACTTGAAAATGTGGCTGGCAGGAAGTGGGGTAAACCTACTGGTCAGGAAGTTTAAAGACTGATTTACATAATTAATAACAACATTATAAACGTCTACAATAATTTAGCACTATTGAAGATATATTATCTTAGGTATGATTTAGTAGGTTAGTGTTTTAATTGTGTTAATCCTAAATATGTTCCCTATAGGCATTTCTTTATTAACTCACTAAATCATTGTTATATATGATATGTTACCATTATCTGTACCAGCACTTGAGGCTTTAAAAACCTGTCAAATAATATAAAGGTTAGGAGATTCATACATTTAAGGGCCCTCTGCAACATATCCCATTGTTCAGGGAAATAACTTTACATCCCTTGCATTTTGTGCATTCTTTTTCAAATCGGCTGTTCAGCTTTGAGCTGAATAATCCACTAAAAAATTAAAGAATAGCAGCATTATAGCAATCATACTCCCATCTGCATATTCACAGAAATCACATGTTTGCAGCTCTTCAGAAGAAGAAAAACATTGGATGACTAAAATTCTAAAATACTTTATTTCACTAGTTATCAGCCATCAGTGAGCATCACGGGGCATTCAATTGTATGTAACCCTTGCACAATTAATTATATAATTATATTTTTAATTTAAATTGACACTAACTTTTCAAACAACTGCTAATCTAATAGTATACTTGATATAGATCAACTGTGTATTTTACTTACGATTAAAATTAATTAGTTTTTTCCATGCAAATTCTGTGTGAAGTTACTTCCTCTAGGTGACTCCCTTCCTGTAATCTACTGTCCACCCCCTGTTGTCAAGCAGAGTCCATCCCTGGTTACAGAGCAGAATTGACAGACTGCAGAAGGTGGGGGGGGTGTCTCTTCACTGACTGCCTATAAAAGTCTATGGGGAGGGGAGGGGGAGCAGAGATAGAGACAGACACGCAGCCAATACAGGTCTATGGAGAGGAGGGGGTGCAGGAGCAGAGTGAAAAAACACAGTGGTAAATGTTATATCTCATCCAGTGCTATATTCTCAGCCACACTGATCATTACTGCTGTATAATTTTACTCCGTGCTGCTGCAGCTTCTATATGTGATAGATAGAGATAGGAGAGCAGGATTCTTCAGAGACAACTGAGAATCAGAGATAGAGCCTGCAGAGGGGAAAACTATTGAAAAATGCAGAATACAAGTCATATAATGGCCACGAATAGTATTATTCCTCCTGTACTCATAAGGAAATTTTTCTGAAAACTCCCCTAAAAAGTTAGGTACGCTTTAAGAATTTGTTTCTGTGAAAACATATAAAACAACATTTTGATAATCAGTGTTCTTTAAACAGAAACTCAGAATGGGAGCAATATTGGTCCACAAAAAAGCTTTTTACATTTGGCTTCAGAAAAAAAAAAAAAGATCGGCCAGCTGAGAAAACGCCCCTATTTCTTCAGCGCCACCAGCACATGGTCCCTCTACTAATTTTTAAAATCATGGAAAATCACTTTACATTTTCATATAACTGTGTGCAATGGTAAATAAGTTCATTAATTCACAAGTCTCCACTTATTTTCAGGATAACCATAGTCTCGATTGCTCTAATTGTACTAAAGTGGGATAATGTGCATGGTGATGCCACAGTGATGTGCACAGTGATGTCACACACTAGTACTAAAGTACCAAGTGCAAGCTATTAACATCCCATAATCCAAGTCAGTGCCGGTTATAGGCAAAGTTTTGCCCTGGGCAAAATTACAAGTGGGGCTCCACATTTTTAATATTGTACCAACCACATAGTTACATTCAGTCAATTCGGTAAATGAAAACAAGTTTGCTCATGTGAAAATCTATGTTTACAGTGGCGTAACTACCGCGGTAGCAGCAGTAGCGACTGCTACGGGGCCCGGGGCTTGAGGGGGCCCGTGCCGCCAGCCGACACGCCCTCCCAAATGCCCGGTGGCGCCGCTAGCAGCCGTTATGGCTGCTACAGGGGTAGCACCGCTACTGTGGGGCCCGCGCCACCGAGCCTTACACAGGCACTCTCATGCCTGTAGGTGTCACTAGCACCGGAGGGGGCCCCGGTGCTAGCGGCAGCCAAATACATGTATTAGCACTGAATGGCCGGGCATGTTCCGTGCCTGACCATCCAGTGCCTTACAATGACACTGATTGGCTAGCGGCGTGATGATATCATTGCGCCACTTCCATGCTTGGAAGGTGCTGATTGGCGGGGCAAGTCATTCTGCCCCGCCAATCAGCGTCATTGAAGTACGCTCATTCAGCTCCTGCAGACATGCTCAGAAGAGAGCATGTCTGCATCGCCAGTGAACAGCGTGGGAACCGGAGAATGTGAGTATGTCAACTTTATATATTTTTTTCCTCATAAAAATGTGAATGGCATTATTTATAGTGGGGGGTGTATCTACAGGGGGGGGGGTCATCTTTATGTGGGCTATTATATATAGGGGGGTCTATATGTAGGGCAGTAGCTACAGGGGGGTCTATATGTGGGGCAGTAGCTACAGGGGGGTCTATATGTGGGGGTGTGGGCCACTATATACAGGGGGGTCTATATGTGGGCAACTATATACAGGGGGGGTCTATATGTGGGGCACTAGCTACAGGGGAGGTCTGTATGTGGGGATGTGGGCCACTATCTACAGGGGGGTCTATATGTGGGGCAGTATATGTGAGACACTATACAGGGGTGGGCTATATGTAGAGCACTATCTATAGGGGAGCTATTTTTTAGGGTACTTTCTATAGGGGTGGGCTATGTGTGGGACACTATATACAGGGGTGGGTTACCTGTGGGGCACTAGCAACAGGGTGGCTATATGTAGTGCACAGTCTACAGGGGTGGGCTATATGTGGGACAATATCTACAGAGGTGGGCTATACGTGGAGCACTAACTATAGGGGAAGCTATATGTAGGGCAGCACGGTGGCTCAGTGGTTAGCACTATTGCCTTGCAGCTCTGGAGTCCATATGTGGGCACTATCTACAGGGGCTTCTATGTAGGTCACTATCTACAGGGGGCACTATCTACAGGGGGCACGGTGTGTGTGTGTGTGTGTGTGTGTGTGTGTGTGTGTGTGTGTGTGTGTGTGTGTGTGTGTGTGTGTGTGTGTGTGACAGTTATATTTAGATGTGTTGAGAATTTTAACTTTGTTTACAGGTGCAGAAATGTTTTAAAAGTGAGAAGCTGAAGACATCTAAACGGAAAACTGCAGAAATGGGTCATGGCCGGGAGAAATCCATCATAGATGTCTGAACCGGAGGGAGAAGAAAAGAACTAGAATCTGAGACGTCACCGGTGAGTTACTTAATGTAAATGTTTATTCTGCCTCTAATCAGTATTGTAGTCACTGTATGATCTGCAGCGAGATGATGGTGGTATGATTTTTTTTTGTGAAACCTTATCATTGTTTCGGCCATGCTGGGAGCTGTAGTTTTACGCTGTACAAACCTATGCGCAGTGGCGTAACTACCGCTATAGCAGCCGTAGCGACTTCTACGGGGCCTGCAACATGAGGGGGCCCGTGCCACCCACCGGCACGGCCCCTCCCATGGCCGCAGGCTGCGCTAGCAGCCGCTATGGCTGCTACAGCGCGACGCCACTGAAGGGGTTGTTCCTACAAAAGACATGCATCCCCTAACCACAGGATAGGGGATACATGTGGGATCGCTGGGACGCCCAGCGATGAGGAGAACGGGGGACCGAAAGTCCCCCCTAAGTTCTCCATGACAAACCTCGGACTTCCGTAGTCTGTCTGCAGCTCCATGGAAATGACTTGCGCACCGGTCATGCTTGTGCGCATGCGTGACCAGCGCTCCTTTCATTTTTATTGAACTGCGCAGACGCCGGAAGTCCGAGGTTAGTCATGGAGAACTTCAGGGGCCTTTCGGTCCCCCGTTCTACCGATCGCTGCCAGCGATCACACATGTATCCCCTATCCTGTGGATAGGGGATGCATGTCTTTTGTAGGACAAACTATAGGCCATTTTTTTTTGGGAGGGGGGTCTGTATGGCGTAATCTACAGAGGGGGCTGTATGGCGTTATCTACAGAGGGGGCTGTATGGCGTTATCTACAGGGGGCTGTGTATGGTGCTATCTATAGGGGGCGCTCAGGGGCGTAACTAGGAAAGACTGGGCCCCATAGCAAACTTTTGACTGCCCCCCCCCCTTTGCTGGGTATCACACAACCCCCCCCCTTGTAGATAGTGCCTCCCTATAGATTCCACCACACAGCGCCCCCTATAGATAGCACCATACACAGCCCCCTGTAGATAACGCCATACAGACCCCCTCTGTAGATAACGCCATACAGCCCCCTCTGTAGATTACGCCATACAGACCCCCCCCCAAAAAAAAAAACGGCCTATAGTTTGTCCTACAAAAGACATGCATCCCCTATCCACAGGATAGGGGATACATGTGTGATCGCTGGCAGCGATAAGGAGAACGGGGGACCGAAAGTCCCCCGAAGTTCTCCATGACTAACCTCGGACTTCCGGCATCTGCGCAGTTCAATAAAAATGAAAGGAGCGCTGGTCACGCATGCGCACAAGCACGACCGGTGCGCAAGTCATTTCCATGGGGCTGCAGACAGACTACGGAAGTCCGAGGTTTGTCATGGAGAACTTAGGGGGGACTTTCGGTCCCCCGTTCTCCTCATCGCTGGGCGTCCCAGCGATCCCACATGTATCCCCTATCCTGTGGTTAGGGGATGCATGTCTTTTGTAGGAACAACCCCTTCAGTGGCGTCGCGCTGTAGCAGCCATAGCGGCTGCTAGCGGAGCCTGCGGCCATGGGAGGGGCCGTGCCGGCGGGTGGCACGGGCCCCCTCATGCTGCAGGCCCCGTAGAAGTCGCTACGGCTGCTATAGCGGTAGTTACGCCACTGCGCATAGGTTTGTACAGCGTAAAACTACAGCTCCCAGCATGGCCGAAACAATGATAAGGATATGCTGGGAGATGCGGTTTCACAAAAAAAAATCATACCACCATCATCTCGCTGCAGATCATACAGTGACTACAATACTGATTAGAGGCAGAATAAACATTTACATTAAGTGACTCACCGGTGACGTCTCAGATTCTAGTTCTTTTCTTCTCCCTCCGGTTCAGACATCTATGATGGATTTCTCCCGGCCATGACCCATTTCTGAAGTTTTCCGTTTAGATGTCTTCAGCTTCTCACTTTTAAAACATTTCTGCACCTGTAAACAAAGTTAAAATTCTCAACACATCTAAATATAACTGTCACACACACACACACACACACACACACACACACCGTGCCCCCTGTAGATAGTGCCCCCTGTAGATAGTGACCTACATAGAAGCCCCTGTAGATAGTGCCCACATATGGACTCCAGAGCTGCAAGGCAATAGTGCTAACCACTGAGCCACCGTGCTGCCCTACATATAGCTTCCCCTATAGTTAGTGCTCCACGTATAGCCCACCTCTGTAGATATTGTCCCACATATAGCCCACCCCTGTAGACTGTGCACTACATATAGCCACCCTGTTGCTAGTGCCCCACAGGTAACCCACCCCTGTATATAGTGTCCCACACATAGCCCACCCCTATAGAAAGTACCCTAAAAAATAGCTCCCCTATAGATAGTGCTCTACATATAGCCCACCCCTGTATAGTGTCTCACATATACTGCCCCACATATAGACCCCCCTGTAGATAGTGGCCCACATCCCCACATACAGACCTCCCCTGTAGCTAGTGCCCCACATATAGACCCCCCCTGTATATAGTGGTCCACATATAGACCCCCCTGTATATAGTGGCCCACACCCCCACATATAGACCCCCCTGTAGCTACTGCCCCACATATAGACCCCCCTGTAGCTACTGCCCCACATATAGACCCCCCTATATATAATTGCCCACATAAAGACGACCCCCCCCTGTAGATAGACCCCCCCACTATAGATAATGCCATTCACATTTTTATGAGGAAAAAAATATATAAAGTTGACATACTCACATTCTCCGGTTCCCACGCTGTTCACTGGCGATGCAGACATGCTCTCTTCTGAGCATGTCTGCAGGAGCTGAATGAGCGTCCTTCAATGACGCTGATTGGCGGGGCAGAATGACTTGCCCCGCCAATCAGCACCTTCCAAGCATGGAAGCGGCGCGATGATGTCATCGCGCCGCTAGCCAATCAGTGTTATTGTAAGGCACTGGATGGTCAGGCACGGAACATGCCCGGCCATTTAGTGCTAATACATGTATTTGGCTGCCGCTAGCACCGGGGCCCCCTCCGGGGCCCCCTCCGGTGCTAGCGACACCTACAGGCTCGGCATTTGGGAGGGCGTGTCGGCTGGCGGCACGGGCCCCCTCAAGCCCCGGGCCCCGTAGCAGCCGCTACTGCTGCTACCGCGGTAGTTACGCCACTGGGGGCGCTGTGTGGTGGAATCTATAGGGAGGCACTATCTACAAGGGGGGGTTATGTGATACCCAGCAGAGGGGGGGGGGCAGTCAAAAGTTTGCTATGGGGCCCAGTCTTTCCTAGTTACGCCCCTGTATGTTTAACTACATTAAACAAATGAAATTGAAAATAAACCACACACTATTAATACAACTTTAAATTCTGCATCCTAAAGGCTGGATTCACATGGGCATATAAAGATGTGTGTTTTTGGGGCCCATCCTTCTATATAGATATAATGATTGGGTGTAAATAAACTCTTGATTGTGTAGTAAACTAATGATCAATATCACCAGTATATAGTGATCATATAGTGGCAAATACCAGTAATTTACAGGCGCTCTGCAGACCATAGAAGTGATTACAGTACAGGGATATACAGTGACTCACCAGTGACGTCTTCTCACATTGGAGTCATTCACTTTCCCTTTTCTTCTACATCCGGCATAAAACGCCACGATGACTTCTTCCAGTAACAAATCGCCTAGCAGGATTTGCAACACAAACATCTTTGGCTCCTCGCTTTTCCAGCACCCTCCCCATCCTCTATAAAAACTCACCATTTATAGTGCCCCAGATGGAAATAATGCCCCCTCTTGATGCCCCACACTGTAATAGTACCCCCGCACAGCAATAGTGCCCACTTTGTGCTTCACACAAGAATAGTGCCCCACGCAGAGTAATAGTGCTCTCCCTACACAGGAATGTTTTCCTAGTAGTTAGGTCCTCCTTTGTGTCCCCATATAGTAGTTAGGTCCCCTTTGGGCTCCCATATAGTAGTTAAGATTCCGTTTGTGTCCCCATGTTAGTTAGGTTCCCTTTGGTGCCCCTATATAGTGTTTATGTCCCTTTTGTACCCCTATAAAGTATTTAGGACTCCTTTGTGGCCCCATGTTAGTTAGGTCCTCCTTTGTGCCCCTGTATAGAAATAATGCCCTCTTGGTGTCCCTATATAGTAGTTAGGCCCCCTTTGTGTCACCATATAGTAATTAGATCCCTTTGGTGCTCCCATACAGTAGTTTGGATCCCGTATGCCTATATATAGTAGTTAGGCCCCTTTGTGCCCTCCATATATTTTTTAGATGGCTCTTGTGTCCTCCATATAGAAGTTAGGCCCATTGTGCCCTCCATATAATAGTTAGGCCTCCCTGCACCCTCCATACAGTAGTTAGGCCCCCTTGTGCCCACCTTACAGTAGTTAGACCTCCTTGTGCCCTCCATATAGTAGTTAGACCTCCTTGTGCCCTCCATATAGCAGTTAGGCTCCTTGTGCCCTCCATGTAGTTGTATGGACCACTTTGCGCCCTCCATGTAGTAGTTAGGCCCCCCTTACGCTAAAGAAAAAAAAATACCTCACCTAATCCCGCTCCCACGACGGCAGAGAGGTACTCTTCCATAGCCCAGCATTGTGACATCATCGCCTCACTGGCACCATGGCGTCATTGTGTCACCAGCACCGGGATGTCGACGTCCTCCCAACCTTTAGTAGGCCACCGGCCTTAAACAGTCTGTGGCCTACAAGAGTAAGCGGCAGGGCAGTGAGCCAATGGGTCCTCCGGTGGGCCAGTACAACGCTGCTTCTCTCTCGCAATCTGATGTACCTAAACAGCAGTGGTTGCACTAAAGGCAGGGGGCCCCTTTGGGGATAGGGGCCTAGGGCAATTTCCCAGTTTGCCCCCCCTAACTCCAGCCCTGCTCCAAGGTGTAATAATTCTAAACAGTATATAGTAAAGAAAATGTCACACAGTCACCACTTATGACGAAAAATGGGGGACAATAAGGATGTATAGTGTATCGGGTATAGTGCAACCGGGATCCCGCAATCCAACACGTTTTACATAAGCTTCTTCCAAGGTTTGCGGGCAGTAATGTGTGAAGTTCATTTAAATGGGAGGCTATTCTATGGACCTAAACTAACTAGACCTTACCTCTGTGTAGAAAAGGGCCCTCTCAACTACTATGCCCAATACCAGCTGTTTTCTCTGCTACCCTGCAAGTTTCGCTCATGGCAACATGAGAACAACAATTTTTTTACCTAATGTCTAGCACAATGCAGCTGTCAATACCTCTATAGATCTGCCACAATTGACAACAGGTATTACATATTAAAGACATTCTTTGGCTTAAAGGACAGACCATATCTAGATGTAGGAAAAGGACAGCTAGTTATTTTATTTCTAGTGCTCAGAATTGTGTTTTTTGTGCAGCAGTTTCAGAACACAGCTTCAAAGTGATAGCCTTAAGTCATAAATTTCAAGTTTATGAACAGAAATGATAAATATTCTCTACTTAATTGGTTTTCCATGATGTAACGCAAATTGATTCTACCATCTCTTGTGTACATGTGGATTGTACATCTCATCAAAGGGACTTTATCATTGTCAATATGTTTTCTATTCTGTAGGTAATACATCAAAAGTATGCATGTTTTGTTTGGTGGTAAACTATAGCAGTGCTTTGGTATACTCTTGTAATATATATTTCCTACATTTTACATTACTTGAAATAGTTTAGACGAGTATGTGCTTTTCTCTGTACATTGTAATTTGGATTGTGGTGATTGTTGGGATGGACCATACATGAACGCTATTGTAACACTAGATGTGTATATCATATCATGTAGCAGGATTGGGTTTAGAATAATAAAATCGGTTAATTATTCTATATCTTAGACTAATGTTTGAAAATAATGTTTGAAAACATTCATTAACAGTTCACGGAAAGGTTTAGTATTTTCCTGAAAGCTGTCTGCAATAAGGTCAGGTCTTATTACACTCTATGGGTGATTTGTCATATATCATGATGAGTAAATTAATTATTTTGGTAATTGTAACTGCAGCAGATAAATTAAGAAATTCTGGAAACAACTATGTGTCGTAATCTGGTCATATTTATAGGTAGTAAATAATGTTTATGCCATGTTTAATTCTGTCAACTCTAAACAATGCTCAGGGTAGAATATAGATAAAAGGAATATGCTAAATCAGAACTTATATTTTACTTGACAATTTGGAAAGGTCAAGAAAATATATTATAATAGCACACTAGCCTGCCATGTTATCTCTACAGCTGGCCAAAGAAGGTTCTCTAATATATTATTCATTGTCATAGTAACTGTAATTTAGTTGGTGCTCCTTTAAATAAATTATATCCCAGCTGCTTGTATTACACTTTTCATTTATTAGCACATAATATACATTTTGCTTCCTACATTTCCTGTTTATTGCCACTTTCACACGGCAGTATTTTGGTCAGTATTTTGCATCAGTATTTGCCTCAAGCACACTTCAGTGATATTCTTCAGTGTGCTATCCGTTTTTTTAACAGATAGCACACTAACCCATTCATTTCTATGGGGCCATGCACACACGCGTTTTTTTGCGGATCCGTGTATCCGTTCCGCAAATTAAAGAACAGGTCCTATTACTGTCTGTTTTTACAGTCAGTCTATTTATTGGTCCGTTAAAACTACGGACCGCACATGGAAGCTATCCTTGTGCGTTCCGTGATTTGCGGATCCATGATTTGCGACCGTATAAAGGGCCACGGATCTGTGCTTAGCAGAGAAAATCAGAAATGGAAAATATAGAGGAGTATAATGAAAAGATTTGTACCTCTTTTGTGTTTTCAACCCACTCCTGGTTATGACTTAGGCTTCATGCACACGACCGAAACCATGTGCACGGCCGTGATATTCGGGTCGGCTGGGGGCGCAGTGTCACCCACAAGCTGCCCGCAAATCGCGGGCCGTGCACATGGCCGCGTTCATTATTTCCTATGAGCCTGGACCGCAGAACACGGCCGTAATAAGACATGCCCATTCTTTGTGCGGTTCGGGCTCCTGGGCCATGCATGGGCCGTGGAAACCACGGTCGTGTGCATGGCCCCATAGGAATGAATGGGGCCGCAATTCTCCCGTGGATTTTCGGAGGAATTGCGGCCGCAAAAGCACTTTCGTGTGCACCGGGCCTTACAAATACTGAAGCAAAAAGTGGCCTAACAGAGATGAAATCCAAATAAAACAGATCTGAGGGTGCAGTCACAACCTAAGAATTTAGAAAACAGTTTGCATGGTAGAATATTTTTTCCATTGGACTTTGTACAGGCAAATACACCACGTGTGACTGTGCCCTAAAAGTTTAAATGAAAAAATATTAATGAAAGACCCTAGCAGTTGGCGGGCAAAATACTTTAATTTTTTAACAGGAAATCGCCAAAGGCAGAGAAAGCCACAGAACTAATTAAACTAATGTATACAATCTTTATTAAGTAACCAAAAAGGGACATACCACATATAATTAAAAATTACAATGCATTCTGGCAGGTGAGTATAAATACTAACACTACTGGGTGTAATTGCGGCTATATATAGACTAGACCAGCCAATCCAATATGGACAAAAGCGACAAACCCCTTTTCCTGCTAAACAGACACACTAGATGTCCAATAGACAGTCAGCGTGAGTGGCCAATCGAAGCTGGACGTCCACGCCGGTGCATTTGTATAATAGATGCATCTAGCGGACTAAGTGTGGGATTAGTCTCAACACGCATGTCACAGTACTTAGATGTGTAGAAGGTGAGTGTACTGCGCATGCCCAAACACTTAGAAAATGTAGACAGAAAGCATAATGGGCAAGAGGGTAAGTATGTCGCGCATGTGCCTGAAATGACAAAGGCTATGAAATTACTCAAAATACCCACTTAAGTGACAATTAGAACGGGATAGCTTATGGTCATATGTAGGTATCTCTCCTACAAGTTATATGAAGTAAGCCCATAAAGGAATATTCATACTTCAAATAAAAATATATATAGGGAAAGGAGGTACCATGAGTACTATACGATAAGTAGTCCCTGTACAGGTATATAAATATTTAAAGAGAAATCTAATGATAACATATAGAATTATTATATCTAGTCTATGATCAGAGAAGCACAACATTTCAGAAACAATCTAATAATAAATATTTAGAGAAAGTCCACAAAAGTGAATCCTTCATTGAAGCCATTTGGACTCAAACAACAGAGGAAATGAATCCAGCGTGCCTCCTGTAAGAGTCTACGGTTGAGGTCTTCCCCTCTGGGGCTCAATTTCAATTGGGTAATACCCCAAAATTGGAGAGTTTTGATGTTTACATCATGTACTGCTCTAACATGTCATGACAAAGAGGTTTCTTTTTTGCAATTATTAGCGCTAATGTGTTTAGAAATACGCCTTCTCAATTGTTGGATCGTTTTGCCCACATACAGTTCAGGGCAAGGGTATTTAACAGCAAATATCACTCCACTACTTTGGCTGTTAATAAATTGCCTGATGTCGTACATCTTATCATCCACAGGATTGCAGAATTTTTAGTGGTCGGCATAAAGGAACAGAAAGAGCATCTACCACAAGGGTGAGATCCCATAGTGGGAGATTGGAGCCAGGTTTGTCGTGGAACACATTGTCTCGAAAAATCTCGGAGGTTTTTACCCATCCGACAGGTGACACTATGAACGCATTGTCATTTTAAATTATATGAAGTATGTCCCTTTTTGGTTACTTAATAATGATTGTATACATTAGTTTCATTAGTTCAGTGAAGTTTGGGAAAAAAACGGGTTCTCTCTGCCTTTGGCAATTTCCTGTTAAAAACTAAAAGTTTAAATGATTCCCAATGTTTATAGACATGGGAGTTTGGTTTGCTATACATTAACAGTAGAAAATAGGAGATGAATAGAGATAAATAGACAGACAGACAGACAGATTTGAGATAGATAGATAGATAGATAGATAGATAGATAGATAGATAGATAGATAGATAGATAGATAGATAGATAGATAGATAGATATACCTGGTACACATAATTTAGTTGGTTAGATTCTATTTTTCCTTCAGAATGGTTCAATTCCCAATGTTTAATGTTATGGATTCTATAGTATAAAGAGTGTTAGGCCCAGTTCACACAGAGTCAGCATAAAAAAAAAACGCTGAAACCGTCTCCCATTTATTCTTAATGGGAGGCGGAGGTGTTTTTTTCCTCAGCGGCTTTTAGCCGCTTGCGGTAAAAAAAAGTGCCATGCTCTTTCTTTCCGCGGGTATGCCTCTGACCCACCATTGAAATCAATGGGAGACAGAGAAAGCATTTTCGTGGTGGTTTTTGCCCGTGGTGCTCAATAGCTGCGGAAACACCATGAAAATCGCAGCAAGAAATTACAGACAGGTCAAATTGTGCCTGCAAACAGAATCTTAGTCAGCACCTTCTGAAACATGAAATGGATAAACACAATAACTAGAGCAGTAATGCAATTAAAATAATAGAAATGCATAACAAACATAAAGTGTGTGTGTGTGTGTGTGTGTGTGTGTGTGTGTGTGTGTGTGTGTGTGTGTGTGTGTGTGTGTGTGTGTGTGTGTGTGTGTGTGTGTGTGTGTGTGTATAAATATATATACAGGGTTGGCCATTTATATGGATACACCTAAATAAAATGGGAATGGTTGGTGATATTAACTTCCTGTTTGTGGCACATTAGTATATGGGAGGGGGGAAACTTTTCAAGCTGGGTGTTGACCATCTCCCATGCTACAGTTTGCAAACTGCTTGCCAAGTTTCGTGAAACTGGTTCAGTGTTGGATTTGCCCAAATATGGATGCATGAAAACTGTCACTAATGAAGACACATCAGTGGCTGTCCTAGCTTCATTCAGCAAGAGCCCACAGCGTAGCACTCGTCGCATGTCACTGGAGAGTGGCATCAGTCGAACATCCCTTCGGTGGATATTAGCTACTCACAAATGGCACCCTTACAAGATCCAGCTGCTGCAGCATCTCAACGAGGATGACCCAGATCGGCGCACTGAATTTGCAGAATGGGCAAAACAAAAATTGGAACAGGACCCTCAGTTTACACAGAACATTTTGTTCAGTGAAGAGGCAAACTTTTATGTGAATGGTGAAGTTAACAAACAAAACCACCTCTATTGGTCTGACACTAACCCACATTGGATAGATCCCTCCAAGACTGTTGGAACACAAAAATTGATGGTATGGTGTGGTATATGGGGTACAAAGATAGTGGGGCCATTCTTCATCAATGGAAACCTCAAGGCCACGGGATATCTGAAATTGCTACATGATGATGTGTTTCCCTCTTTATGCACTGAAGCTGGCACGTTCCCTGAGTTTTTCCAGCAAGATGGTGCACCACCACATTATGGGTGTCAGGTCCGAGCATTCCTAGATGAACAGTTTCCTGGAAAGTGGATTGGTCGTTGTGGGCCAGTTGAATGGCCCCCTAGGTCTCCCGATCTGACCCCCTTAGACTTTTATCTTTGGGGTCATCTGAAGGCAATTGTCTATGCTGTGAAGATACGAGATGTGCAGCAACTGAAACTACGGATACTGGAAGCCTGTGCTAGCATTTCTTCTGCGGTGTTGCTATCAGTGTGTGAAGAGTGGGAGAAGAGGGTTGCATTGACAATCCAACACAATGGGCAGCACTTTGAACACATTTTATAAGTGGTCAGAAACTTGTAAATAACTCATGAAAGAATAAAGTAACGTTAAAACCAAGCACACCATTGTTTTTCTTGTGAAATTCTCGATAAGTTTGATGTGTCACATGATGCTCTTCCCATTGAAAAAACTAAAGTTGGATACAAAATGGCCGACTTCAAAATGGCCACCATGGTCAAGACCCAGCTTGAAAAGTTTCCCCCCTTCCATATACTAATGTGCCACAAACAGGAAGTTAATATCACCAACCATTCCCATTTTATTTAGGTGTATCCATATAAATGGCCCACCCTGTATGTATATATATATATATATATATATATATATATCTTAGAGCCTGCGGTGTGCATCTGCATTCTCTTGTTAATGGATTCTATAATTGCATAATGCAACAGTTGCAATTTAGAAGGCGGTATAGTTGTATCATATTCCAGTGATAATAATATGGACTGTAAGGTTGGACACAAGTCCATCTAGTTCAATCTATTATTCTGAAGTGTTTTTACTTAAGAAGGCAAAACAACCCGCATGAAGCTATTTCCAATTGCTTCATGTTAAGTTGAAAAAAAATCATATGGAATACATTACATTGATCAGAATAAATTCCTGGATCAACGACCCCATTCAAGTAATCTTCTATAGATAACTTGTAATATTGCGTGTTTCAAAAAAGGCATCCAGACCTTTTTTTAAGTAAATGAATGAATATTTAATCTGATAACTGTGAAGGTCAAAGTAAACTCAACCCTTTCAACATAGACCGTTTTAGTGTAGAAAGTATCAATAAGATAATAGTAGATAGATGTGATACAATTTCTCAACAGCAATGTTTATGTACCTAGAGAATGCAAGGAAAAGATCCTCCACAGCATTACACAATTTCCTGGCCTAGAATGTTATAACAACTCAGGATAGTCCATGGACTCATGCACTAAATTGTGACCATCGTTTACCAGACCATGTAGAATCGATTCGCTCATCTCACAGGGAACCATTTCCCTAGAACGCAGCATGATCATTTGCTCTTGTATGCGATTATGTATTTGTACACACCACTGTTCTATACAATTGCTACACTCTATAGATTGTCTCCGTAGTTACTGCTGATGGCCTTTGTGCCCCTTGTCAACAACTAGTTTTTGTCCACAGCGCTGCTGCTCATTGCTACATACTATTCTATTCAAATATAATTGGGTTGGATTCTGATAGATTTGCTTGGAATTTGTATGTTCTTCTTATGTTTTCTTCAAACTACTTTTCTCTTCTACTCGGTAAACATACTTAATTGACATCATATGGAATTGTCCCTGGCGTGTTCGTGTTCTTCAGATAGTAAAGACAGATTATAAGTCCCACTGGGGACAGTGATAGATGAGTCTCAGCATGTTCTGTATATGGCTCTGCCAAAGATGTGTACGTCATATAAATAGCAAAAAAACACGATTTCTTGTTTTTGAGTTTTCACATTTTTCTATTTCATAGCTGAGCAGTTTGACTTGGTTGTATGTTCAATAACACACATGGTAATACCCCATGATTAAGTCGATTTCTCTCACCTAAGCTAGTAATTTTCTCTAAAAAATAAAAACTTGCCAGAGTATATGTTCTACCTCCATTAGTAGGGAATTTTATTGTGGGTATTTTAATTGTCTTGTTTCTTTGTATATCATTGGTTGAAATGAATCATTGAGGTTGTAATCAACATAATTACAATGACGTCGGATTCTGAAGTGTTTATTTTACAGTGATATCCTTGATTTGTGGAAATGTGTGTAATGTATAGTGTCGTTTATTTTCATAGTGTATAACATGGTATTATTTAGCTATACAATGGTGTAGAATAGCATTGAGTGCTGATTTTCCGATGAGCTACATTGACTCTGTGCAGCCCTGCATTTTACCAATTATAGGGAAGAAATGCTGCCATTCTTCTATTTAATGTGCCGTAGTTAGATAATCTCCATTTTTTATGTAATATGGCCTTCAGGCAAAGTATCAAATAGAGTGACAATTCTGTCCTCCTATTCTCAACCACGTCTTTTAACACTATACATATATTCATGCATCATTTTATTCCTAATGTACCTTCACAATACACTTCTCAGAGCATACTCCATGAAAATAAGACTGGAGATGAATACAGAAACATTCAGGCATAAGATGAATCTTGATGATATTGGATGAGTGACTAGTAAAATTGCTCAATATTAATATATTTAGGGTCCAACAAGAATTATTGTTATAGCTATAGGAAGCCAAATGAGACAATTGGATGTGTGACTGGAGACAGTTGTGACAGTTTTTACAAAAAGTGTTAACCACTTTATTGCCAGGGGATTCACCCCTCTCTCCTGAGAAGACACATTCTTAAGTTTCAGCAATGAGCTACATTATACCCATAAAAAGTGTAGAAGTTGTAGAATTCGACAGCGCTATTGATTCCGTCAAAACAACTTAACCCATTCACAACGGTGACAACGGTGACAACGGTAACCATTAGCAAAGTTTCCGACACCATTGAGATCTATGATGAGGGAAACGGAAGCTAGGGTTTCAGTTTGCTTTTTTCCGTTGAGGGCTTAACCCGACGGAAAACCCAGACGGAACCCCTCAACAGAAGGGCAACGCTGATGTGAACACAGCCTAATATTCAACCTAGAATGGACTATAGTCATACATATGTCAATGGTTCATTCATGTGTTAAAATGTTTGCATGTGTAAATGTATGTGTTATATTTTACTGAATCCTTTGTTAATGGCAAGAGAGAGGGAGAGCCAGCGGGCGAGTGTGCTTGTGCCTACTTATAAACAATGTGAACGTTTCTATTATTAGACCTTATTAACATTTTTACTATGGCATAAAACCTTTAGCACAAATTACCTTCAGACCTCACAGAGCTGTTCCAGAACCATAATTCAAAATGATATCCTACAGTGTCATTTTAATAATACACCTGGCTGAGACTACCCTGTCATTATCTGCTCAAGATAGCTATAAAATGCATGTCAATTATCTTCTAATGTATTCAACGAGCATGCTGGAAGTCTAATTTTCCTTGAACATAATCACAAATCAGTACAACTCGACATTATTCAGGAACCACTTGATAGATGTGTTTCTAGTACCATTTGTGCGCAGACTATACTTTGGCTTTATGGTAAGATCTTCATGTCATTTTACAAACACAGATGCATTCAGGTATATATTTCATTGCAGGGTACCCAAATGTGGCATTGTAAACTATACTGAAAAAAAACCAATAAAAAATAATTATTATTAATGTAAATATATCACATAAAGATAGCGGGTGCAAATATGTTTGTTTTGCTTTACTTGCATGTAAAGCTACGATTGAACGTACTATAGCAATGATCATTATTTGTCTGTTTCCGAATGATAATAATGATTATTGCCAGGTCTAAATGCACAAAACTATTGTTTATCTCCATCCTCCAAGATATTTCTCCTGTGACCCTCAATAAACGCAGACAAGTTAAATAATGCTTATGGGAAAATCCCCTTTATCACCTATCCACAGGACAGGTGATATATATGTCATCGTGGACGTGCGACCGCTGAGACAGCCCCTGATCACGAGAAAGGGCTTACCTTTCCCATAGGAATGGAGCGGTAGTGTGCATGCTCGAGCCACCACTACATTCATTTCCATGGGGCTGCCGAAGATAAGCTCGACAGCCCTGTACAAATAAATGGAGCAGTGCCCGAGCATCTGCACTACCGCTCTATTCTTTTTGGGTTACCAGGAACGACAAGGTAAGCCAATTTTCATGATCGTTGGAGGTACCAGAGGTAGGACACCCAGTGATCAGATATTTATCCCCTATTCTGTGGATAGGGAACAAATATTGATTGTACTGCAGGCTATTTCCATTTGGCCTATCTTTCTACATAAATAGTTCTATAAATACGCTCAGATGACCTGGTGACCTCTTGCCTCTTTTTGATGGCGTCGGACCGGATCAGGATAAGCTCATATTTTGGCTATAGATCACTGATGTTACAGTTCCCCCAATTCTGCCTAAGGTTAGATCTTGGATTCCAGTTAAGGGGCATTCTAGTCGCAGGAGACTTTTTCAATCCAGCAGAATGACAGGCAGTTAGGACCTCAGAGCAGTAAGCTACATCAAGTAAGTGGTTGCACTGACAACCATTATGCAGTCATTACCCTAACTGTCTGACTGTCACTCACTGCTCCATTTTCTTAGTTTCTAGTTATTGACACTAGACAGTAGGTATCCCCTAAAGGGGTGAATCCATTTGGTAGTGGACACTCATACCTTAATATGTCAAGTAATTCTCATTGGAGAAAGCACCATTGGGGAATTCTTTATTAACTCTTTAGATATAAAATTTAGCCAAATCCGACTTAGGGTTTTGGTCTCCTACCCAATAATATTTGCTATATCTACAAGAAGGGTCTTTAATGGCGAACACAATTTCTGCTCTCCCTCTCTCCCTCTTCCATTTATCCCAATATGTGTATACCACACTACAAACGGTAGCAATGCTGATTGAGAACACGTTTGTGCTTGACCTTTATTGCCTTTGCTTTCTGGTTTACCTGATAAATGTTCTGATTTTGTTACATATTTCAAATGTACAGTACATGTAACTATTTGGTATGTAAAGGGGATGAACTTACCCAAAAAGCGGTGTAGAATATTTCAAATACTCAGATCCCAACATACTGAGATAGCGGTTTTACAGGCAACACACTTTGCTATTGGTAAAGTTCCTTCCCACCTCAAGCTATTATTCAAGCAATCATTCATCCAAAAGGTGGGAAGCTACCATAGAGTTTAAAAAATCTATTTGTTTCACTCCCACTTTGCCAAATAAGAGACATGGAAGACAGATTCCTTTTCTTAAAGGGACTAATAGTGAACACTCCTATTACCATAGTCAGACCTCAATACTCAACAAATTGGCTTGTTGAGACACTGCAACTATTACAGGCATATCGAGCAGGGATATGTATCATAGAAGGTGACTTAAAAATAAACCCTAGAACCCCTCTTAATCTATTCAAACATTCATCACAAAATTCTCAATTTCAAAGCCTAAGGGTTTTACATAGAACCCTTTCTGACATATATCTTAGAGTTATCTGAAGAATTTCTTTCCAGACTAAAAAATAATACACATACTACTCAGATCATCACAAATCTTATCAAAGAACGCAGATACTATTGAATGTAGCGTCGCTACCGCTGTAGCAGCCTACACAGGAGCTCCCTCTTGAAGCAGAATCCCCAGCCAGACTCTGGTCGGGGTTTCCACTCTTGGGGGAGCCATGACGTCAGCGGCAGCACCCGGCGGCCGAGTGGGCCGCCCTAAGGGAAGTGTGCCCTGGTACTTGCCTGGGTTCGCCAGGTGCTGACGCTGGCCCTGCTCCAGGACCTCAATTTACCATCCTTCACGGGATCTCAGAAAGAATCACTTTCTTAACCATTTACCCTAGTAGAAGCAGCGTTAAAGATACGCCTCTGGGCAAAAAGTCCCGGCCCAGATGGCATTCCAGCTACATCTAAAACAGAACGTTTAGAGACACTCTTCTACTTCATTTGTTAAAACACATTTAACTCCATTCTTCCACTCTTCGGGATTTCCTAAACAACAATCTTTGAAAGCTCGTATTTCCATATTTCCCAAGGAAGGGAAAGACTTTGTGGCAGCTAACATTCAATTTCATTGTTGAATGTGGACATGAACTTTTCTGACCAATAGGCTGAAGCCTCTCCTTCCTTGTTTGATCCATCCAGAGCACATATAGACAATATTCAGACAATACTTTGAGAATTCTTCACTTGATCCAGTACACGTTTTAAAAAAAACTACTGTTAACCCTGTTATCAACAGACGCTGAAAAAGCTTCTGATCAGGTGGACTGGATTCACATGAATAGGGTTCTGCAGAGATTTGCAGTTCTAGAGGTAGCTATTGCTCATATTATGGCTTTTTATATATGCCCTTCTGTGCAAATTAAAGTAAATGGCACTCTGTCCCAAAACTTTAATATCTCAAACTGGACTAGACAGGGTTGTCCTTTATCTCCTTTTCTTTTCATTCTCACAGTCGAGACGCTGATCCAACAAATTTGGCAACACCCCCAGATACAAGGATTTCCAATCAAAGTCCACATACACTACACGAACGCTTTCACGGATGATCTCCTTAATATTATTTCAAATCCTGAGGTATCCTACCCTACCCTATCTATATGAAACCAACAAAGAAAAATGATCGACTGAAGCACAACAAATTGATAGCAAAAAATACAAAATTTTAATAACATGAAACCATGACAAAGGTTAAAACTGGAACAGGGAATGAGTCACTCAATAAAAAGACATCGACAACAATCATGCACTAGATGTAGATGTAACATGAATCTATACAAGCTTGTTTATTTGTTGATACAGCCAGAGAGGACAGTGTACGTGCCTGTGCGGACCTGAGGCTAATGAAGCCTAATAAATGATGGCAAGAAGAAGGTCAACAGGGGATAAAATGCATGTATGTGCTGCCTGGGTTGCCTCTATAAGAGTATATATGTGGCAATAATTATGTGCAGATACCTGATTATAGTGATTATCTGTATATGTATGATAGTCTAATATACGCCAAAGTGTGTACTACAGAATCAGTGCTACAGGTAACATACAGCAATGTGCATGAACGCACAGAGAGGTACCAGGCCAATATCAGGCAAGAAAGTCAGTGAAAGCTGTATAACATACCAGTCGACATGATGAGGATGTCTGGACCCGACGCGCGTTTCGGCAACTGCCTTCGTCCGGGGTTAGGGTCAAGCTGCTAAAATCTACCTATATATGGAGCATAGTTCAGGTGTTTGTAATATAAGAAGAGGAGGAGGCAGAATCAAATGACGAAAAACGGCGTCTGGTGCGGGGTACCAAGATGGCGCTGCCCCACTTCCGGTCCGCGTCATCAGAGAGGATGTGGGGCAGCGCGGACTAACCACGCCCCCCACATATCCTACTCAGAATCTAGACAGCGGTCTGAAGAGGCCAGGGCCACTCCCCCCTCAGACATAGACATCTGATCAGGATGTCATGAACACCAGCGCGCGATCCATCAGCGATATGTGCCAGAAGGAAACAAGAAAACAAGAAAAAGAAGAATTTACAATACGAATGGTTTGCAGGGTGTTGTGTATAGTTGAAAATAAAGAGTAGCATAAAACAGCTTCCTATGGTGTGAATTCTGTGATGTGTAACATGGAGAAAAAGGGGGGAGGGGGGGGAAAAAGGGGGGGGGGAAAGGAAAGAGGGTTGGTTATGATGTGAAGCAATAAATGAATGCACCATCGACAATAGTGAGATGAAAAAATACATGATGAAGAATGTGAATGTAGAAAGTTGAAAATGAAAATTTGTGAGTGTATAGGATGATGAATGTGAGTGCTAATAAAATTGTGAAATTGTGAATGGGATGACAGATGTGAAGTGTGATACTGGTGAATTGTGCTGGGAATGTGATGAAACATAGAGAAGGCAAAAAAATCCAGTTAGATGTGTGTATAAAAATACAAGTGTAGTGGACACCCAATTATACTATAAAAATCAATACTGAGTGACACCTAAATGCTAAGTCTAGAAAAACCATAATATTGAAGCCGCATGTATTGATACAAAAATACATTACACACCAATGTCTATACATACAGTAAGCAATATATACATCACTTTAAGTTCTCTATGTTTGTAAGAACTGAACATATATAATTGTGTCTAATAGATGCTACTGGTGGCACTAAATAAATTGATAAGGAACACATACACAAAAACATAATATAGCAAAATACAGGAATACAGTATTGGAAATGAATCGTACAAAATCAAAAATCGGAATGATCCATACAAGATGGAAATAAATAGTAGATGAATAATATGTGATACAAATAATACCATATCTATATAATGACCAATGCAGAAGATATATATAGAGCGCAGTATAGTGTATCTTGTTTTCTCCTAGAAGTAGCGAAGAATGGACCGCAAGACACCTCCTCAGATGAACTCAATAGAAGAATATCATAATTCTGTATATCAGGAAAACACAACAAAAGAGGGTAGTTAGTTTTTAAAAAAAATGACAACAGGGATGAGGAAAAGATAAAAGCCAAGACCCACAAGGAGTCAATGGTTACAAAAACGAAACAAAGCTCAAAGATTCGTTTAATCCATGTGGAGACATTGTCCCAAGGGTCCAGATCCAACGAGACTCACATTGTGCGAGTTTTTGTTTGGTGGCCCCGCCTCTCGTACCGCATATAATATGATCAATCCCTCTCACCTTCAGCTTAGAGGGATCGCATGCATGGTGTGTTCTAAAATGTCGGGCCACAGGTTTCAACATCTCCAAAATTTCTGCCCCTGCTGCTCGCTTTATGTCGGCCATATGTTCACGTACCCGCACCTTCAGCTCTCTGGAAGTAAGACCAATGTAAATCTTCGGGCACGGACATACAGCATAATATATGACGGCTTTGGTAGTGCATGTGATGGAATGAGTGATATTAAAAGTTTTACTGCCAGATACATCGGTGAAAGTAGTGACATCTTCTACATTAGGGCACGCTACGCATCTTCCGCAAGGCTTACATCCCCATCTTGGACCCTTGGTCCCAAATGGATATTTAGTTTTTATTGGGTCATAGAAACTTCTTACAAGATGATCTTTTAGATTTTTGGATCGTCTTGCAGTCACGGAGGGATATTTTGTGATGAATCTGTTTAGGGAGGGATCGGTCAGGAGAATCGGCCAGTATCTTTTAAGGATTTCCTTCATTTGAGGCCATCGAGAATGGTATCCTGTAATGAACCTGACCTGGTTCTGTTTCTCTGCCTTCTTTTTAGGAAAAAGCAGATCATCCCTAGAGGTCCCTTTTGCCCTGCGATAGGCTTTTTTAATTGATCTAGCACTATATCCTCTCTCTAGGAAACGACGTTTCAGATCTGCTGCCTGTTTCTCAAATAACGAGTCAGAGGAACATATCCTCTTAATCCGTAAAAATTGTCCAATGGGGACCGCTGAAATGGTCTGTGGGGGATGAGATGAGGAAGAATGGAGCAGTGCATTCACAGAGGTTTCCTTGCGGAATACGTCACTATGTATAAAGCCCTTCTCATCAGTAAAAATCTTGACATCCAAAAAATCCACACAACTAGGATGTGCTTTATGGGTGAATTTGAGGTTTATATCATTCATGTTGAGCCCAACCATGAAGGAATCCAGGTCTGCATGTGTGCCCTTCCAGATGACCAGAATGTCATCAATGTAGCGGGCCCAAAAAAGGACCCGCGCCATTGATTCCTCCCGGTCATCTGAGAATAAAGTCCTCTCCCACAGCCCCAGGAAAAGGTTAGCGTAAGATGGTGCACACGCTGCCCCCATGGCTGTTCCCTGGAGCTGTAGGTAGAAGTGATCATTGAACACAAAGAAATTGTGTGTTAGGATGTGTTCAAGCATCTGTGCAATAAATGCACATAGTGATTTGTCAAGTTCTGATGTTGACAAAAAATACTGGACTGCTCTCAGACCATCTTCATGCTTAATGCATGTATAAAGAGACTCTACATCGATGGTGACTAGGAGCATGTCACCATCAATGCTGATACCGCTGATCTTCTGCAAAAGATCAGCAGTATCGCGAATATACGATGGTAAATTGACCACCAGATTTTTTAAATGGTGGTCAATGAATCTGCATATCCCTTCAGTGAGACTGCCCCTGCCTGAGATGATAGGTCTCCCTGGTGGAATCCTCTCATTTTTATGGATCTTAGGCAGCAGATAAAGGGTGGGAATTGTGGGTTCATCAATTGAAAGTGCCAAGTTGAGTTCTTTGGAGATGACATTATCTTCCACTGCCTGGAGAAGTTTGATCTGCAACTCCCGTTTAAAGGCCGACAGAGGGTTGAAGGTCAGCCTCTTGTAGCAATGTTTGTCTCTCAGCTGTCTGTTTGCCTCCGCCTCATACATGACACATGGCCACACTACCACATTGCCCCCTTTATCTGCTGCCTTGAATACCACATCTTTAATTTTTTTCAAATGTTTTAGGCTGTTTCTCTCTAGCAAAGTTAGATTATCACACTTAATGTGTCTAGGGATGTTATGGAATTCTTGAGTTACTGATTTAATGAAGAGGTCCACCGCGGGGCATAGACTAAGGGCAGGGAAGTTTTTTGATTTAATCCTAATGCATGCAGGAATATTACCTGCAGTTTCATCCATGTTATGTTCTCCCAGCAAATCTTCAAGCGCCTTGAGTGCCTGCTGTTCCTCAGATGTAGGGAACAGATCCCTGTCCACTGGTTTGTTAAACCATTTGTTGAAAATGAGTGAGCGGCCAAAGACGTGTAAATCTTTTACTGCAGAAAATATATCAAAGGCAGCACTGGGTGAAAAAGTCAGGCCCTTGGCTATCAGTTCCAAATCAATTTTAGAAAATACATGTGATGACAAATTAATTACCTTTAGTTGACTACTCGGTTCGCGTACATCTGGTCGTTTTTTATTAGCTGCTTGTTTTTGTGCCAGTTTTCTTTTAGGCCGAGTGTTGAAGGTAGATCTATAGGGCATGGTATCGGTTTCACTCTGAGACGAAATGGAGGAGATGGAAGGGGTACGGTTGAGACCACCTGGGGCCTGGTTTCTTCTCCACCTGTATACTTTGTTATTTTGGAAATCTCCAATATCTCTGGAAAATTTTCTGGACTTAACTTCTTGGATGTCTTTCTCCCACTCCACAAATTGGATATCAAGGTTATGTTTAAATTTGGACATACCATCTGCAGACATGAGTGGGAACAATTGTGCCTGTACACTTTCAATCTCTACATCCATGGCCAGTATCATTTTGTGGTTGAGGTCAACCAGAAGTTCCATGAATTTTTTGGAGCCCTGGTTGCATACCTCTTCCCACTTGGAGATGAATTCTTCTTCTATGATAGGAAACGATGGGAAGATCTGAATTCTTAGACCCCTTGGGACAAGGTCTCTCTGGATATAATTTTCCAGGAAGGTTTTGTTCCACCACACTTTCATGCGGCGGTGTAATAAATTGGTATATTTGTTCTGGAGCTCAGTCACGTTTCTGCACACATTAAAACCATGTATTGGGGACTCATCCTTAAAAACCTGTTCCATCTGAGAACGCCAGGCACATTCCCTGGCTTTATAGTCCATGGGACCCGATGTATTGGACTCTGTGAGAACACAGAAAGGGTTAAGTATATACAAATACAATACCACCGAAAGAAGGGGCACAGACACAGAGTAATGTTCAATATAAAGCAACGTTGCTGAACAATATAAAATCTGCTGTGTTTGCGTCCCAGATAATGACCAAGATACCTTGGTGCATCGATCAACAATAGATGAAACCAACAAAGAAAAATGATCGACTGAAGCACAACAAATTGATAGCAAAAAATACAAAATTTTAATAACATGAAACCATGACAAAGGTTAAAACTGGAACAGGGAATGAGTCACTCAATAAAAAGACATCGACAACAATCATGCACTAGATGTAGATGTAACATGAATCTATACAAGCTTGTTTATTTGTTGATACAGCCAGAGAGGACAGTGTACGTGCCTGTGCGGACCTGAGGCTAATGAAGCCTAATAAATGATGGCAAGAAGAAGGTCAACAGGGGATAAAATGCATGTATGTGCTGCCTGGGCTGCCTCTATAAGAGTATATATGTGGCAATAATTATGTGCAGATACCTGATTATAGTGATTATCTGTATATGTATGATAGTCTAATATACGCCAAAGTGTGTACTACAGAATCAGTGCTACAGGTAACATACAGCAATGTGCATGAACGCACAGAGAGGTACCAGGCCAATATCAGGCAAGAAAGTCAGTGAAAGCTGTATAACATACCAGTCGACATGATGAGGATGTCTGGACCCGACGCGCGTTTCGGCAACTGCCTTCGTCCGGGGTTAGGGTCAAGCTGCTAAAATCTACCTATATATGGAGCATAGTTCAGGTGTTTGTAATATAAGAAGAGGAGGAAACATAGAGAACTTAAAGTGATGTATATATTGCTTACTGTATGTATAGACATTGGTGTGTAATGTATTTTTGTATCAATACATGCGGCTTCAATATTATGGTTTTTCTAGACTTAGCATTTAGGTGTCACTCAGTATTGATTTTTATAGTATAATTGGGTGTCCACTACACTTGTATTTTTATACACACATCTAACTGGATTTTTTTGCCTTCTCTATGTTTCATCACATTCCCAGCACAATTCACCAGTATCACACTTCACATCTGTCATCCCATTCACAATTTCACAATTTTATTAGCACTCACATTCATCATCCTATACACTCACAAATTTTCATTTTCAACTTTCTACATTCACATTCTTCATCATGTATTTTTTCATCTCACTATTGTCGATGGTGCATTCATTTATTGCTTCACATCATAACCAACCCTCTTTCCTTCCCCCCCCCCCCTTTTTCCCCCCCCTCCCCCCTTTTTCTCCATGTTACACATCACAGAATTCACACCATAGGAAGCTGTTTTATGCTACTCTTTATTTTCAACTATACACAACACCCTGCAAACCATTCGTATTGTAAATTCTTCTTTTTCTTGTTTTCTTGTTTCCTTCTGGCACATATCGCTGATGGATCGCGCGCTGGTGTTCATGACATCCTGATCAGATGTCTATGTCCGAGGGGGGAGTGGCCCTGGCCTCTTCAGACCGCTGTCTAGATTCTGAGTAGGATATGTGGGGGGCGTGGTTAGTCCGCGCTGCCCCACATCCTCTCTGATGACGCGGACCGGAAGTGGGGCAGCGCCATCTTGGTACCCCGCACCAGACGCCGTTTTTCGTCATTTGATTCTGCCTCCTCCTCTTCTTATATTACAAACACCTGAACTATGCTCCATATATAGGTAGATTTTAGCAGCTTGACCCTAACCCCGGACGAAGGCAGTTGCCGAAACGCGCGTCGGGTCCAGACATCCTCATCATGTCGACTGGTATGTTATACAGCTTTCACTGACTTTCTTGCCTGATATTGGCCTGGTACCTCTCTGTGCGTTCATGCACATTGCTGTATGTTACCTGTAGCACTGATTCTGTAGTACACACTTTGGCGTATATTAGACTATCATACATATACAGATAATCACTATAATCAGGTATCTGCACATAATTATTGCCACATATATACTCTTATAGAGGCAACCCAGGCAGCACATACATGCATTTTATCCCCTGTTGACCTTCTTCTTGCCATCATTTATTAGGCTTCATTAGCCTCAGGTCCGCACAGGCACGTACACTGTCCTCTCTGGCTGTATCAACAAATAAACAAGCTTGTATAGATTCATGTTACATCTACATCTAGTGCATGATTGTTGTCGATGTCTTTTTATTGAGTGACTCATTCCCTGTTCCAGTTTTAACCTTTGTCATGGTTTCATGTTATTAAAATTTTGTATTTTTTGCTATCAATTTGTTGTGCTTCAGTCGATCATTTTTCTTTGTTGGTTTCATCTATTGTTGATCGATGCACCAAGGTATCTTGGTCATTATCTGGGACGCAAACACAGCAGATTTTATATTGTTCAGCAACGTTGCTTTATATTGAACATTACTCTGTGTCTGTGCCCCTTCTTTCGGTGGTATTGTATTTGTATATACTTAACCCTTTCTGTGTTCTCACAGAGTCCAATACATCGGGTCCCATGGACTATAAAGCCAGGGAATGTGCCTGGCGTTCTCAGATGGAACAGGTTTTTAAGGATGAGTCCCCAATACATGGTTTTAATGTGTGCAGAAACGTGACTGAGCTCCAGAACAAATATACCAATTTATTACACCGCCGCATGAAAGTGTGGTGGAACAAAACCTTCCTGGAAAATTATATCCAGAGAGACCTTGTCCCAAGGGGTCTAAGAATTCAGATCTTCCCATCGTTTCCTATCATAGAAGAAGAATTCATCTCCAAGTGGGAAGAGGTATGCAACCAGGGCTCCAAAAAATTCATGGAACTTCTGGTTGACCTCAACCACAAAATGATACTGGCCATGGATGTAGAGATTGAAAGTGTACAGGCACAATTGTTCCCACTCATGTCTGCAGATGGTATGTCCAAATTTAAACATAACCTTGATATCCAATTTGTGGAGTGGGAGAAAGACATCCAAGAAGTTAAGTCCAGAAAATTTTCCAGAGATATTGGAGATTTCCAAAATAACAAAGTATACAGGTGGAGAAGAAACCAGGCCCCAGGTGGTCTCAACCGTACCCCTTCCATCTCCTCCATTTCGTCTCAGAGTGAAACCGATACCATGCCCTATAGATCTACCTTCAACACTCGGCCTAAAAGAAAACTGGCACAAAAACAAGCAGCTAATAAAAAACGACCAGATGTACGCGAACCGAGTAGTCAACTAAAGGTAATTAATTTGTCATCACATGTATTTTCTAAAATTGATTTGGAACTGATAGCCAAGGGCCTGACTTTTTCACCCAGTGCTGCCTTTGATATATTTTCTGCAGTAAAAGATTTACACGTCTTTGGCCGCTCACTCATTTTCAACAAATGGTTTAACAAACCAGTGGACAGGGATCTGTTCCCTACATCTGAGGAACAGCAGGCACTCAAGGCGCTTGAAGATTTGCTGGGAGAACATAACATGGATGAAACTGCAGGTAATATTCCTGCATGCATTAGGATTAAATCAAAAAACTTCCCTGCCCTTAGTCTATGCCCCGCGGTGGACCTCTTCATTAAATCAGTAACTCAAGAATTCCATAACATCCCTAGACACATTAAGTGTGATAATCTAACTTTGCTAGAGAGAAACAGCCTAAAACATTTGAAAAAAATTAAAGATGTGGTATTCAAGGCAGCAGATAAAGGGGGCAATGTGGTAGTGTGGCCATGTGTCATGTATGAGGCGGAGGCAAACAGACAGCTGAGAGACAAACATTGCTACAAGAGGCTGACCTTCAACCCTCTGTCGGCCTTTAAACGGGAGTTGCAGATCAAACTTCTCCAGGCAGTGGAAGATAATGTCATCTCCAAAGAACTCAACTTGGCACTTTCAATTGATGAACCCACAATTCCCACCCTTTATCTGCTGCCTAAGATCCATAAAAATGAGAGGATTCCACCAGGGAGACCTATCATCTCAGGCAGGGGCAGTCTCACTGAAGGGATATGCAGATTCATTGACCACCATTTAAAAAATCTGGTGGTCAATTTACCATCGTATATTCGCGATACTGCTGATCTTTTGCAGAAGATCAGCGGTATCAGCATTGATGGTGACATGCTCCTAGTCACCATCGATGTAGAGTCTCTTTATACATGCATTAAGCATGAAGATGGTCTGAGAGCAGTCCAGTATTTTTTGTCAACATCAGAACTTGACAAATCACTATGTGCATTTATTGCACAGATGCTTGAACACATCCTAACACACAATTTCTTTGTGTTCAATGATCACTTCTACCTACAGCTCCAGGGAACAGCCATGGGGGCAGCGTGTGCACCATCTTACGCTAACCTTTTCCTGGGGCTGTGGGAGAGGACTTTATTCTCAGATGACCGGGAGGAATCAATGGCGCGGGTCCTTTTTTGGGCCCGCTACATTGATGACATTCTGGTCATCTGGAAGGGCACACATGCAGACCTGGATTCCTTCATGGTTGGGCTCAACATGAATGATATAAACCTCAAATTCACCCATAAAGCACATCCTAGTTGTGTGGATTTTTTGGATGTCAAGATTTTTACTGATGAGAAGGGCTTTATACATAGTGACGTATTCCGCAAGGAAACCTCTGTGAATGCACTGCTCCATTCTTCCTCATCTCATCCCCCACAGACCATTTCAGCGGTCCCCATTGGACAATTTTTACGGATTAAGAGGATATGTTCCTCTGACTCGTTATTTGAGAAACAGGCAGCAGATCTGAAACGTCGTTTCCTAGAGAGAGGATATAGTGCTAGATCAATTAAAAAAGCCTATCGCAGGGCAAAAGGGACCTCTAGGGATGATCTGCTTTTTCCTAAAAAGAAGGCAGAGAAACAGAACCAGGTCAGGTTCATTACAGGATACCATTCTCGATGGCCTCAAATGAAGGAAATCCTTAAAAGATACTGGCCGATTCTCCTGACCGATCCCTCCCTAAACAGATTCATCACAAAATATCCCTCCGTGACTGCAAGACGATCCAAAAATCTAAAAGATCATCTTGTAAGAAGTTTCTATGACCCAATAAAAACTAAATATCCATTTGGGACCAAGGGTCCAAGATGGGGATGTAAGCCTTGCGGAAGATGCGTAGCGTGCCCTAATGTAGAAGATGTCACTACTTTCACCGATGTATCTGGCAGTAAAACTTTTAATATCACTCATTCCATCACATGCACTACCAAAGCCGTCATATATTATGCTGTATGTCCGTGCCCGAAGATTTACATTGGTCTTACTTCCAGAGAGCTGAAGGTGCGGGTACGTGAACATATGGCCGACATAAAGCGAGCAGCAGGGGCAGAAATTTTGGAGATGTTGAAACCTGTGGCCCGACATTTTAGAACACACCATGCATGCGATCCCTCTAAGCTGAAGGTGAGAGGGATTGATCATATTATATGCGGTACGAGAGGCGGGGCCACCAAACAAAAACTCGCACAATGTGAGTCTCGTTGGATCTGGACCCTTGGGACAATGTCTCCACATGGATTAAACGAATCTTTGAGCTTTGTTTCGTTTTTGTAACCATTGACTCCTTGTGGGTCTTGGCTTTTATCTTTTCCTCATCCCTGTTGTCATTTTTTTTTTTTTTTTTAAAAACTAACTACCCTCTTTTGTTGTGTTTTCCTGATATACAGAATTATGATATTCTTCTATTGAGTTCATCTGAGGAGGTGTCTTGCGGTCCATTCTTCGCTACTTCTAGGAGAAAACAAGATACACTATACTGCGCTCTATATATATCTTCTGCATTGGTCATTATATAGATATGGTATTATTTGTATCACATATTATTCATCTACTATTTATTTCCATCTTGTATGGATCATTCCGATTTTTGATTTTGTACGATTCATTTCCAATACTGTATTCCTGTATTTTGCTATATTATGTTTTTGTGTATGTGTTCCTTATCAATTTATTTAGTGCCACCAGTAGCATCTATTAGACACAATTATATATGTTCAGTTCTTACAAACATAGAGAACTTAAAGTGATGTATATATTGCTTACTGTATGTATAGACATTGGTGTGTAATGTATTTTTGTATCAATACATGCGGCTTCAATATTATGGTTTTTCTAGACTTAGCATTTAGGTGTCACTCAGTATTGATTTTTATAGTATAATTGGGTGTCCACTACACTTGTATTTTTATACACACATCTAACTGGATTTTTTTGCCTTCTCTATGTTTCATCACATTCCCAGCACAATTCACCAGTATCACACTTCACATCTGTCATCCCATTCACAATTTCACAATTTTATTAGCACTCACATTCATCATCCTATACACTCACAAATTTTCATTTTCAACTTTCTACATTCACATTCTTCATCATGTATTTTTTCATCTCACTATTGTCGATGGTGCATTCATTTATTGCTTCACATCATAACCAACCCTCTTTCCTTTCCCCCCCCCCTTTCCCCCCCCCTCCCCCCTTTTTCTCCATGTTACACATCACAGAATTCACACCATAGGAAGCTGTTTTATGCTACTCTTTATTTTCAACTATACACAACACCCTGCAAACCATTCGTATTGTAAATTCTTCTTTTTCTTGTTTTCTTGTTTCCTTCTGGCACATATCGCTGATGGATCGCGCGCTGGTGTTCATGACATCCTGATCAGATGTCTATGTCCGAGGGGGGAGTGGCCCTGGCCTCTTCAGACCGCTGTCTAGATTCTGAGTAGGATATGTGGGGGGCGTGGTTAGTCCGCGCTGCCCCACATCCTCTCTGATGACGCGGACCGGAAGTGGGGCAGCGCCATCTTGGTACCCCGCACCAGACGCCGTTTTTCGTCATTTGATTCTGCCTCCTCCTCTTCTTATATTACAAACACCTGAACTATGCTCCATATATAGGTAGATTTTAGCAGCTTGACCCTAACCCCGGACGAAGGCAGTTGCCGAAACGCGCGTCGGGTCCAGACATCCTCATCATGTCGACTGGTATGTTATACAGCTTTCACTGACTTTCTTGCCTGATATTGGCCTGGTACCTCTCTGTGCGTTCATGCACATTGCTGTATGTTACCTGTAGCACTGATTCTGTAGTACACACTTTGGCGTATATTAGACTATCATACATATACAGATAATCACTATAATCAGGTATCTGCACATAATTATTGCCACATATATACTCTTATAGAGGCAACCCAGGCAGCACATACATGCATTTTATCCCCTGTTGACCTTCTTCTTGCCATCATTTATTAGGCTTCATTAGCCTCAGGTCCGCACAGGCACGTACACTGTCCTCTCTGGCTGTATCAACAAATAAACAAGCTTGTATAGATTCATGTTACATCTACATCTAGTGCATGATTGTTGTCGATGTCTTTTTATTGAGTGACTCATTCCCTGTTCCAGTTTTAACCTTTGTCATGGTTTCATGTTATTAAAATTTTGTATTTTTTGCTATCAATTTGTTGTGCTTCAGTCGATCATTTTTCTTTGTTGGTTTCATCTATTGTTGATCGATGCACCAAGGTATCTTGGTCATTATCTGGGACGCAAACACAGCAGATTTTATATTGTTCAGCAACGTTGCTTTATATTGAACATTACTCTGTGTCTGTGCCCCTTCTTTCGGTGGTATTGTATTTGTATATACCTACCCTTTCTATATTTGACCACTTTCAAGAAATTTCTAACTTTAAAATTAACAAAACTAAGTAAACCGCATTAAACATCACTTGTTCTGAGAAAATTGTTCTAGAGGCCAAGACAAAATCCCAATTTGAATCATCCTCAAAATCAACAAAATACTTAAGCTTGCAGATCTTCTCTTCACTGGATTCTTGTCTGTCCCTCAACTATGTTCCTATATTAGCCTAAATAAATACATTATGGAATCATGGAAAATACCATTCGTTTCCTGTGTAGGCAAGTAGTTTACTCAAAATGCTGGTTGTACCCAAAATAACTTACTTGAGGCAAACTATGCCTATTCACCTTCCTCAGAGTTTTATGTAAATAGGGAGTGTGCTGCTGACATGATGCAAATGCATGAGAACGAAAAATCGTATTAACGTTCGTTGTGGACGTTAACAATCGTTGCTCATTATGAATGGAGAGCCAATCGATGTTTTGTATCGTATTCGCTTCTCCGACCAGTCTTGGGCCATGTAAAAGCACTTTAAGTATCTATCAAGTATCTATCCCCTTAATATATTTTTCTTTCAATAATTAGGCTTTGGTATGCAGTAGTAAGAGATGCAGAAAAAGAGACAGTTTCTTTACTACAGCTAGTAAGATTGGGTTGGGGTTACACAAAGCTTTCATTATTGCTGAGTCTGCTTCAAACACAACTTGCCAAGATTGGAGCTCTGTATTTCACATCATTCTTGAGAAGATTACGCTTTTCACTTGGCCGGCATAGGAAATCAAAAATTCTCCAATAAAATGTGAGCACCTTTTATCAAAAGCCATAATGTTGCAACATATTTTGGCAATGTTCACCAGAATACAGACAGTATGCTCTATTTTCTTAAGTTTCTTCCACTCATGTCTAAGTTTACCGTATTAGAAAACAAACATTTCCATTCCACCTTAAACATGAAAAATGAGCCACCACCAGAGACCCAATTTTCTTTTAACTTTAACCAACAAAAAAAACAAAAACTGAATGATAGAAACTCTTCCAATAGTTATACACTTTTCACAAATTGAGGTTCATGGTTCAACATCTGCTTTTGTATGTGCAATGAAGTTCCAACTCCATGGGATAGACTATTTCCTGGCTCTCATCAGAAATCCCTGGCTCTATTGAAGACAGAACCTCAGACTACAACCTGCAAACCTTAAACAAACTGCCAAATATTTCTTTAACCATAAGGTTTACTGTAAAACCACAAAAAAATTATCCTCTGTTAGATAGTGTAGTCTTCGATTTGGATTTCACCTATTTTAAGCCTACATCTTTTTATAGATACCCTTTCTTCTGCCTGTTCTACTCAAGCATGCTAATGATTTCAATGACGACAAATCCAAAGCAGGTTTCAAAGGCTTAATTTTCCATTTGGAAAGAAATTTGATGATGTCATATATTGACTTCAACTCACCCTGCAGCTGTTCATTTATGTTCCATAACCTCTGCCTGCAATGAACTCCGGCCACTTGTTAATACAGCTGGTCCACCTGCAAATGAAGTGGAGATATTTCCAGTGCTTCTGTGCCCAGCTGAAACTCTCCTTTAGTGCTTTCTTTTCCACCTGGGGCAGTTATCTTAATAACAATGTTGCCAGGTTTTTATATGAAAATTGCTACATTTCCATATATCCATTCTTGCATTTACACAGACTACTGTATCCAGACTTGCAACTAAATGGTAAGTTGCGCATGTTTAAATCAAGGGCCTGTATTATACGTCTGAACATACAAAACGGAATAGTCTAAGGAATAGTTCAAATACACAGACAGTATATAGTATAGTCAGCAATAAATATGTGTATACAGTACATATATAAAACTTTATTACAATCAGGTTGTAGTCTACAGTAGAATTAGTACACTTACACCAGCTGTTTTAGTCATTCTGCTTCATTAGCCGAGCAATACATACTATTTTTCGAGGGAAATACTAAGCTATATAGATTAATATTCCTTCAGGGAAAAATAAGCTTATCATGGTCACTATGGTCCACCACTGCAAAGTACACATTTATTACAATTAGGATGAAATTAAATTATTATTACAGACTAAATCATACTAGAAAAATTTATTATTTATTAGAATGTTAAAAATAAATGTGACCGCAGAAATATATAAATATTTGGTATGATTAAGGAATCTGTCTAAAATGCATTAGGCAAACACCCTTCCTTGCCATACGATGTAGTTGTGGATTTTAACATGAGGAATTAACAGTCAAGTTTTATTACACGAGTACGTTCTGGTTGCTAGACCTTTTTTTTTTTTTTCGTTTTAAGCTAGAAATTAGTTACTCTGAATAATTCCGTGCACCGAACTTCAGTTACGTACCCTGACCTATAGTGAGCTGATTTTGCTTCATTTATTGCTGAAAACTGGAATAAATCCTTGGAGAAGGAAGGAAAAGTTGCTAAAATCTTTCCTTTGCAAAGTTTTCCCATTTCCCTTCTCCTGTAATGTTAGACTCCTCTAATGCTATTGTGAATTGGGTCTTAAAGTGAAGCCTTCCTCTGTTCAGCATATGAACAAAGTAAGAGACAGATTTTGTCAAACAGCCAGGTAGTAAATTAAACTGTTTCCCACCATTCCCTATGTATTTGATTGTTGATGGTTTTATTAGATACATGGCAGGGGCTGACACAAACAGCAGAGCCCCCTTGTGCAAGAACAGTATACGGGCTCCTTGCCCTCCATAAAGTACCACCTTACAATAAGTCTCTCTAGCAATTCACTAGTTAGGGTAAATTCACATGCTACGGAATTGTTACAGATTTTCAGTGCGGATTACGCATTGAAAATCCGCAGCAATTTACAATACAATACATGTAGATGGGGGGGGGGGGTTTAAAAACTCCATCCACATTTAGCGGAAAAAAGGTTACTTATTTTTCCTAGAAAGTCAATGCTTCATCTGGCATCAAATATTGTTAGTGGGACGATGGATGGGATGGCTCGTTTGTAACCCCTTTTTTGTATTTTTTGTTTTTTTTCCACGTGTTATTTGATGGTTTGTAACAAGAGTTTTGTCAGCAAAACTTGCCAGCGCTAATGTGTGTTAAACAAAGTCAATATGATCTGCATTGTATATGAATTTACTCTATCTCAAGATAGTAAGGAAATACGTTCATGCATTAATTGGTCACTTTTACATTTATTTGTATAAAGTATTATCAAGTTCGGACTAGTGTATCTAAAACCATACACCAACACCCAATCCTCTTTAAGGGGAAGATGAGATAATTACTAAATAGGTTCTCTACTTTATGGTCAAAGAGAGCTGTGTGCACGGGGCTTCAAATTTATATTTTTGTCACATACAATAAACAATCTATGTGTAAAAAAGCGCTTTAACCCCTTCCCGCTATGTGACGTAATAGTCCATCACAAGCGTTGTCTTGTTAACCGCAAACTGACGGACTATTACGTCATGTGGTTACCAGGCACCTGTGTCTTCATTCACAGGTTTAGAGCAGTGATAGCTGCTGTCCTGGACAGCAGACTATCACTTCTCAACGCTGAGGGACCCATCGCAGCGGTCCCTCAGCGGCGATTATCGCGACAGGTCAGTCATTACTGACTGACCGTCACCATGTTGGAGGCGGCGATCGGGCCTCGTGGGTAGTGGAAACAAGTGGCTGCCGTCATGGATAGCAACCAATCACTATACATCACCGAGGGACCAATCAGACTGGTCCCTCGTCGGCGATTGCTATGATTGGTCTGTATGTCATGACAGAAAAATCATATTACACTGGTGGCCATTTTCATTATGATCCCGCCCTGTATCCCTCATTGCACTTGTTGAGAGGGAGCAGAGCGGTTGTGTCAAGAGCTGTTGCAGATATACAGTACTATATCTATCAACCACTACCCCCATCCTCCACCCTTTACCCCCTGATCACCATCCTAATGATTACTTTCCCTTTGCTGTGATTTTTGTTGCTGCTGTTGATCAGTAACTGAATAAGTTGCTGATCACTGTTCAAAACCCTTGCTACAGGGTTTTTTTTTTCTTTTACTTTACTTGTAAACCCCTGGGACGAGTATTGCTGTCCTGTGTTCTGATCAGTGACTTAGTTGTCACTGATCGCGTAATACAAGCCTTGCTCTAGCACTTTTTTTTTTCGTTTGTTATAAAAAAAACTACCCAAAAAATGTAAAAAATATAAAACAAAAAAAATATATATAGAGGTTTAGTTAGGTAGGTTTTGCTAGTGACGCAAACTCGCCTTCTGCATCCCCTGGCGGATCAGTGACATCGCCATAACTGATTGCCTAATACAAGCCTTGCTCTAGGTTTTTCCGAGCATTAGTTTTTTTTCTATTGTTATAAAAAAAAACTACTAAAAAAAATTAAAATATAAAACAAAAAAGAATATATAGTGGTTTAGTTAGGTAGGTTTTGCTAGTATCGCAGTATCGCAGTATCCTTCTGCGTATACTGGGGGATCAGTGACATCGCCATAACTGGTTGCATAATGCAAGCCTTGCTCTAGGTTTTTTCCAAGTACTTCGTTTTTTTCTTATGTTATAAAAAAAAAAAATACAAAAAACTACTAAAAAAATAAATAAAATATAAAGCTCAAAAAATATATATATATATATATATATATATATATATATATATATATATAGTTTAGTTAGGTAGGTTTTTGCACAACATACCTATCTTATAAAGAGCATAATGACCCGCAGAGTATTTACGGCTGAGGAGGCATATTCCATTATTGCTTCAGAAGTGACCCAGAAGCCCTCTTTATCTCTCCTCTTCCTCATCAAGTGAGGATGAGGAACCGCCTAGAAGTCGCCCCCGGTCGTCTACTACACCAGCCCCTGAGAGTAGTGACCCCATGTGGACCCCAATCCACAAGAACTATGAGCCCCAGGTTCCTGGGTTTATGGGCACCCCAGGGATTCAATTTGAAATGGCAGGGTTATAGGAAATATACTTTTTTTTTAAGTTTATTTCACTGACGAATGTACAGGGTGGGCCATTTATATGGATACACCTAAATAAAATGGGAATGGTTGGTGATATTAACTTCCTGTTTGTGGCACATTAGTATATAGAGGGGGGAAACTTTTCAAGCTGGGTGTTGACCATGGCGGCCATTTTGAAGTCGGCCATATTGTATCCGACTTTAGTTTTTTCAATGGGAAGAGGGTCATGTGAAGCAACAAACTTATCGAGAATTTCACAAAAAAAACAATGGTGTGCTTGGTTTTAACGTTACTTTATTCTTTCATGAGTTATTTACAAGTTTCTGACCACTTATAAAATGTGTTCAAAGTGCTGCCCATTGTGTTGGATTGTCAATGCAACCCTCTTCTCCCACTCTTCACACACTGATAGCAACACCGCAGAAGAAATGCTAGCACAGGCTTACAGTATCCGTAGTTTCAGTTGCTGCACATCTCGTATCTTCACAGCATAGACAATTGCCTTCAGATGACCCCAAAGATAAAAGTCTAAGGGAGTCAGATCGGGAGACCTAGGGGGCCATTCAACTGGCCCACGACGACCAATCCACTTTCCAGGAAACTGTTCATCTAAAAATGCTCGTACCTGACACCCATAATGACATAAAAAACTAATGAAAGAATAAAGTAACGTTAAAACCAAGCACACCATTGTTTTTCTTGTGAAATTCTCGATAAGTTTGTTGCTTCACATGACCCTCTTCCCATTGAAAAAACTAAAGTCGGATATAAAATTGCCGACTTCAAAATGGCCGCCATGGTCAACACCCAGCTTCAAAAGTTTCCCCCCCCTCCCATATACTAATGTGCCACAAACAGGAAGTTAATATCACCAACCATTCCCATTTTATTTAGGTGTATCCATATAAATGGCCCACCCTGTACTGACCCAATGGTGACCCAAACTAACCTATTTGCCCATCAGTTTATCACCCAGAATGCCTCATCTAGTTACACCAAGCCAAACAGGTGGACCCCTGTAGACACCATGGAAATGAGGAAGTACTGGGGTATTGTTCTCAGTATGAGGCTTCTGAAAAAGACATCCATAAGAACATACTGGAGTACAGATATACTGTACCACACCCCCATGTACCGCGTGGTGATGGCCAGGACTTGTTTTGAGATAATTCTCAGATTTTTGCATTACTGCAATAATGCACTGTGCCCACCCCAAGGTGACCCTAGCTTTGACTGCCTATTTAAAATGAGACAATTTCAGTGCCAAATTTGCCCACGTATACACCCCCAAGAAGTGCATTGCTGTTGACGAGTCCCTTGTTCCTTTTAGGGGGGATTCACACGAGCGTGATTTGGCAGCGTGTAGACCGCGTGGTTTTCGCGCGGCACGCAATGCCCTATAGAAGTCTATGGGGCAGTACACACAGTCCGTGTATTTTGCGCAGCGTTTGTTCGCTGCGCAAAATACGCGACAGGTTCAATAACTCTGCGTATTTCACGCATCACGCACCCATTGAAGTCAATGGGTGCGTGAAAACCAGTCAGGTCGCACGGAAGCTCTTCCGTGCGAACTGCGTGTTTGCGCAACAGCTGTCAAAAGGATGAATGGAAACAGAAAAGCACCACGTGCTTTTCTGTTTCCAAGCATCCAAACGGAGTGTCTTTGCGAGGAGCGAACCCCGACAACCGAAGCTAACTTCACCGGGTTCGGCCAAACTCGTTTTGGCCGAACCCGGCAAAAAAATTTCCGGTCCGCGACGTCGGAAGACATTCACTGTGCATGGTGCTGAAAGAGTTAAACTGTTTCAGCACCATGGACAGTGACTTGCGATCCCAAAATACATGAACCTGTAAAAAAAAAACGAAGTTCTAACTTACCGATTACTCCTGTCTCCTTCCTGCAGTCCGACCTCCCGGGATGACACTTCAGTTCAAGTGACAGCTCCAGCCAATCACAGGCCAAGCACAGGCTGCAGCCAATCACAGGCTGCAGCGGTCACTTGGACTGCCGCGTCATCCAGGGAGGTGGGGCCCGATGTCAAGAGAGGCGCGTCACCAAGGCAACGGCCGGGAAGTTCTCGGTAAGTAGGAACTTTATCTTTTTTTTTTACAGGTTTTTCGCTGTTGTGTTCGGCATTCACTGTCGAGGGTGCTGAAAGATTTAGCTCTTTCAGCACCTTGGACAGTGACGGGCGTCGACAAGCCTCATCTCTATGATGCCGGCTGCGCGAAAATCACGCAGCCGCGCATCAGACACGCATGACACACGCAGCTGTCAAATGGTTTTTGCGCTCGCAAAACGCCGCGTTGTTTGCGCGCACAAAAACGCAACGCTCGTGTGAATCTGCCCTTAAAGGGAGGCTTCGATTCCGAATAAGAGGGCAAGGTATGGCGTGAAGATGTACAAGCTGTGCGAAAGTACATCAGGGTACACCTACAAATTTAAAATATATGAAGGGAACGACACCACTATTCGTCCTCCAGAATGCCCACCCCCCTTCATGGGAGTTAACGGCAAGATAGTGTGGGATCTGGTGTGCATCCACTGCTGGACAAGGGCTACCACCTCTACCTGGATAATTACTATCCCAGCGTACTACTTTTCAAGAGCCTCGCTTCCAGAAGTACAGAGGCACAGTTCGCAAGATCCAGAGAAGCCTCCCAAAGTCGCTGCTCGGGCAAAAACTCAGAAGAGGTGAGAGTAGAGCACAATGCAGCGATAATCTATTGTGTGTCAAGTATAATGACAAGAGGGATGTATATATACTGACAACAATACATGGCAATGGCAGCACCCCCGTCCCTGTACGAGGTATCAGTACAGAGACCCTCAAACCCAATTGCATTCTTGACTACAATAAATACATGGGAGGGCATGATCTCTCAGACCAAGTGCTGCAGCCATACAATGCCATTTGGAAATCAAGGGTGTGGTACAAGTAGCTTTCCGTGCACATCATGCAAACCGCATTGTATAATGCTTACGTACTATTCAGATCTTCAGGCCAGCGGGGAACTTTTCTGGAATTTCAAGAGGTGGTAATAAAGTCCCTTATATTTGGAGATCAGGAAGGGGAGGGACCCAGTACTTCTGGAAGCGAGGCCACACACATTGTACCGGGGCAACATTTCACCAGTGAAGTTCCCCAAACTGGCAAGAAGGGAAAGAGCCAAAAACGGTGCAAGGTATGCTTTAAAAACTGCATAAGAAAAGATAACATCTATCAGTGCAAAATGTGCCCCAAGAAGCCAGGACTGTGCATGAAGGAGTGTTTTAAAATATACCATACGTCTCTGAAATTCTGATCTTTTTGTAGAACTGCCTTTTATATTTACCCTGATGTACTTCGCACAGCCACAGTAATATTATGCTGCATGCCACTCTTTCCCTTCTTAGCATTGCCGTGTGTTCAAGCCATACCCGGCAAGACTAGCTGTACACAGCTGCACATATATCAATCCTGCAGACGTTGCCATGACTAATTTTTAATCCAGGACTTTCTCCCCAAAATTTTATCCAAAATTTCTAATAAAATTTATTTCTAGAACTGGTGTGTGCCTAGGCCATACCTGGAAAGACCAGCTTAACACAGCTACACATATTTTAGTCCTGTATTCCTGTGGCTGTGACTTTCATCCAAACTATCCAGATTTTCAACTTTATCCAAATGTTATACAAAGTTATATAAACTTTTCCGTATAAATTTTATACAAATTTTTATACTAAAAACCATTCCAGCAAAATCTAAGCTCCAAAAGCTAACTGGTGCTCCTTCCGTTCTGAGCCCTGCCATGTTCCCAGGCAGCATATAATGGCCACATGTGGGGTATTGCCGTACTCGGGAGAACCTGCGTAACAATTTGTCGTGGGAGTATCTCCAATAATACAAGCTGGGCACACCATATTTGGCACTGAAATGGCATAATTGTGAAAAATGTGTACTTTTTCATTCTTTGCATCAAATTCTGGAAAACTCCTGTGCGGTCAAAATGCTCACTACACCCCTAGATAAATTCCTTGAGGGGTATAGTTTCCAAAATGGGGTCACTTCTTAGGGGTTTCTACTGTACTGGTACCTCAGCGGCTCTACAAACACAACATGGTGCTTGACAAATATTCCAGCAAAATCTGTGCTCAAAAGCCAAATGGTGCTCCTTCCCTTCTGAGCTTCGTCGTGTGCCCAAACTGGAGAAGTTGCTTTACAAATGTTTTTTGGTTTTTTTTTATTCCTTGTGTCAATTGATTATTTTTTTTAGCTAAAACAACATCTTATTGGAAAAAATTAACATTTTTCATTTTCACTTCCAAATTCTAAAAAAAATCTATGACACACCTGTGGGGTTAAAATGCACACTACACCCCTAGATTAATTCCTCAAGGGGTGTAGTTTCCAAATTGGGGTCTTCTTTGGGACGTTTCCTTTGTTTTGGTATCACAAGACCGCTTCAAACATGACATGGTGACTAAACTATAATCTATTAAAAAGGAGTCCCCAAAATTCACTAGGGGCTCCTTTGCTTCAGTACATCACCACACTAGGGCCACATGTGGGATATTTCTAAAAACTGCAGAATCTGGACAATAAATATGGAGTTGTGTTTCTCTGGTAAAACCTTCTGTGTTACAGGAAAAAAAAAAGGATTAAATATTAATTTCTGCAAAAAAATGAAATTTGTACATTTTAGCCCTACTTTGCTTTAATTCTTCTTAAGGCTTAAGAAACTTTCTAAATGCTGTTTTGAATAGTTTGACGGGTGCAGTTTTTAAAATGGGGTGACTTATCGGGGTTATTATTGTATGGGCCTCTCAAAGCCACTTTAGAACTGAACTGGTCCTTCTAAAAATAGAATTTTGACATTTTCTTGAAAATGTGAGAAATTGCTGCTAAAGTTCTAAGCCTTGTAACGTTCTAGAAAAATAAAAGAACGTTAAAAAACTATGCCAATCTAAAGTAGAAATATGGGATATGTTAATTAGCAACTATTTTGTGTGGGATTACTATCTGTCTTACAAGCAGATACATTTAAATTGAGAAAAATGCAAATATTTGCAATTTTTCACAAAATTTTGTTGTTTTTCACAATTAAATACTGAATGTATCGACCAAATTTTACCACTAACTTAAAGTCCAAGGTGTCACGAGAAAACAATCTCAGAATCACTTGGATAGGTAAAAGCATTCCAAAGTTATTACCACATAAAGTGACACGTCAGATTTAAAAAATTGGGCTGCGTCCTGAACGTGCCAACTAGTCCACGTCCTTAAGGGGTTAATGCCTACTTTACACAGATATTTTCTCGCGTTTTAAGCAGCATGAAAAAAAAAAGCATGTTAAAACGTCAGCATTTTGTAAAATGTAACAGTGTTTTTTATGGCGTTTGTATTGATGTTTTTAGTGGCATTTTTATTTAGTGTCATATTTAATAGCATTTTTGAATTCCTATAAAGAAGCTTATGGGAAATATAGGAATTATAGGAGCTCCTAGCCGCAGGACACAGGTGATTAACTTATTTTCTAGCAGCCATTTTGACAAAGTACTGTCCAAGATGGGCAAGCCCTTTAAAGTGATTTAACAGTGTATTGATTGAAGTACAGACTCAATAAAGTGTGTCAAACAGAAACGTTACAGTATTGCTTAGACATCATTATACAGTATGAAATCACACAGTTCTGATGGTAATTTTAATTTTCTCACCGTCGGAATATATACAGTATAATTGCTTTAACAGAGGAACGACTGCCCAGTCCCAATAACACTTGCCAGCAAATGAGTTTATCCAAAGTTTAAACCTTGTAATACCTTTGCAGCCAAGAATTTAAATAAAAATGATTTGTCTTACTACAAGTTATAGAAAGAATGTACATTCCTTTTTTCCCAGGGCCATAATTTTGTAATTTCCAATGTAACCAAATGTGTGAAAATTGGATCCTGAAGAGGCGGCTGGAGGCGATATCTGGTCATTCTCCAGTCGCTCCGCTGAAGGAACTGTGGGAGCAACTCGCGAGATCACGCTGTGATATGAGTAAAGCTGGACATGAATAAAGAGAAGTGTATGCTGACTAATCAGCGTCATACACTTTTCTTTACAACGCCCACTTGGTTAAAGTAAAAAAAACACCCAGTTGGGCTTTTAAAAAATTTTGCATAAATGTTAAAATGATCATAAATTTGTCACTAATAAACGTTTTTTTTTAATTAAAAAAAACAAAAGTAGTTCTCATCCACTAAAAATAAACAATTAAAGTTCCTATTGAATTACGACAAGCAGGGATCTTGAAACCAGTGAGGAATTGATGAAGAAAAATGATGGGGAAGTTGTAGAAGTTTTCATTATACAATATATAAGCTTTATTTGCTGAAAAAAATAAAATACAGGTGCTTTATTTTTCTATTCCAAGATGCACAAAATACTTTTCTGCAAAAATTCATGAATGATTTTAATAAAAGCTTTGGCAATAAAAGAAAAACTCTCAAGCCAAGCCAATGTGGTTTTTGCTGCAAAACAATCCCAAGGATACTGTTAATAACCCTGACAGCGCTTCCAAAAGATACATGTCCAATAACCCACAATAGATAAAATTCCATGTTATATTTTTGTGTTTTAAAGCATTAAAGGGGCTGTACAGCATTAGAAAACCATGGTTGCATTCTTCCAAAAACAGTGCCCCACCAGTTCACAGGTTATGTGTGGTATTGCAGTTACGCCTCATTCTCTTCAATAGAACGGAGACGCAATACCAGACACAACCCATGGACATGTGTTATGTTTTTGGGAGAGAGCAGCCATGTTGTTCTGTTATCAAACTTTCACGTTTATATTGGTACCACAAAAAACAAACACAATAAAAAAACAAGATGACACTGGTGAGAAAATAGCTTATTACTAAAATTTACCAATCTCCTTACTAAATGCTGTGACTTAGTGGATATTGCTGTTGTCAAAATTTAAGAATGCAATCATTGGAAGCAAAGTAAATGCCTGGTCACAAGACTCAACATTAAAAACACACTGTGATATTCAAAGGACTGTTTGTCAGGGGTGACATCATGGAAAAAGGAATCTGTGATTAGAAATTCTTGAAACGGAACAAAAGTTCCATGGCATTTATTCCTTGGAAACGCTTATGTCTCCAATGTTTTGATCTATAAATATAGTTTTTAAATTTAAAAAAATTTCCCAGAACAAAAGAAAAAAATAATGGAGGTCATAAAAAAACGTGAGTTCTGAAAATTGAGGAAAAATTGTGATCCGTGCCATATTCCACTGGATTAATGGTCATGTATAACAGAGATTCATGTAAGATACCGTCACAGCTGTTGTTTTTAATATATATATATATATATATATAGATATATATATATATATATATATATATATATATAGATAGATCTATATATAGAAACAAACATATAATAGGAGCAGCACTGTGCAAAAAAACAAAAACAGCTGGTGCTAAGCTTCAAATAACAGGGAGTGACGTTCTCCCAGTGAGGTATATGGAAAAAATCGAGCAAAGAAGCAGCACTCAATAGCAAAAAGTGAAGTTTATTCACCCAACACAGCAACGTTTCACTTCCTCCATGGAAGCATTTTCAAGCAATTAGTGAAAAGCACACACAGGTATATATAGGGAGCACAAAGCTCAATTAACAAATCATCAAAATAGCAGCAATTATACAATTCATATTGAAAAAATACCCCGTGTAACAGTGTAACAAAATATCACATATAAGTGTACAAGAGTCAAACATTGATAAATGGTATGAAGAACTTTACAATTCCAACAAGTGTAATACGTGCATATAAAATAGTGTAATGCCTTAATTGCATATCGATTAATAATCACATTATAATACACAATAGCTGGCACTCACCAATCTGGAGAAACAAGGACATCCTGAACAAAACATGTGTAAAATTTTTCGGCGTCACAAACACCGAACTGCGCATGCCCCAACTCTATCTGTCCATTGGGTAAGGCTATCACATGTGATCTGACTCGCCGTGACGATGCACAGCGACGCAACAGCTGACAAGATTACATCACTGGCAGAGGCCCATCAAATCGCACAGTCGTGCTAGGGTCAATGCAACATAATACGCCATGCTTGTTAATATGCCAAAACTACAGTTTACGGGGTAAGAATACCACTAAAATACTTCTAATGAAGTCGTGAATAATGCATTCCGCTATTCAAGAAGGAGTATATGAAAACTGTGTATAAAATGCACAGTGGTAGGTTTTGCTCAATTAGAATACCTTATGTCCCAAGAGACAAGAGAACGCCCGCTCACATAACGTGCAAAACTCAAGTCCCACGGAAAAATACTCTACCAATGTGATGATCTATCATCAACACAGAGGCGCATAGTATTAATCCTATTACGGGATCTCTGGAAAAAGAGCAGAATCCTATACCTTCAAATCAGAACTCCCCCGTTGCGGAGCTGTCATTCACGGCTCAAAACGTGTATATATATATATATAAAAAGAGTCAATAAGCAACCCAAATGATACTAAACAAACATAGATGGCAGATGTCGTGGAGCTGTGCAAAATCAACAACATTATTGCAGTTCACATTGATCAAAATATAAAATAAAATTTAAATGAATTTTTTTTTATTCAATAACACTCTCCTTTGACAGAAAAAAGAGGCCACATGTGTACAGAATTCCTTGTTCCAGTTGGCAAGTGTCTTCCAATATCAATATCGAGACTTCAATCTATAAAGTCAGATAGAGTTGGGGCATGCGCATTTCGGTGTTTGTGACGCCGAAAATTTTTAATCTACACATGTTTTGTTCAGGATGTCCTTGTTTCTCCAGATTGGTGAGTGCCAGCTATTGTGTATTATAATGTGATTATTAATCGATATGCAATTAAGGCATTACACTATTTTATATGCACGTATTACACTTGTTGGAATTGTAAAGTTCTTCATACCATTTGTCAATGTTTGACTCTTGTACACTTAGGCCGGATTCACACGAGCGTTGCGTTTTTGCGCGCGCAAACAACGCAGCGTTTTGCGCGCGCAAACACTATTTGACAGCTGCGTGTGTCATCCGTGTCTGATGCGCGGCTGCGTGATTTTCGCGCAGCCGGCATCATAGAGATGAGGCTTGTCGACGCCCGTCACTGTCCAAGGTGCTGAAAGAGCTAAATCTTACAGCACCCTCGACAGTGAATGCCGAACACAACAGCAAAAACCCTGTTAAAAAAAAGATAAAGTTCCTACTTACCGAGAACTTCCCGGCCGTTGCCTTGGTGACGCGTCCTTGGTGACGCGTCCTTGGTGACGCGCCTCTCTTGACATCGAGCCCCACCTCCCTGGATGACGCGGCAGTCCAAGTGACCGCTGCAGCCTGTGATTGGCTGCAGCCTGTGCTTGGCCTGTGATTGGCTGGAGCTGTCACTTGAACTGAAGTGTCATCCCGGGAGGTCGGACTGCAGGAAGGAGACAGGAATAATCGGTAAGTTAGAACTTCGGTTTTTTTTACAGGTTCATGTATTTTGGGATCGCAAGTCACTGTCCATGGTGCTGAAACAGTTTAACTCTTTCAGCACCATGCACAGTGAATGTCTCCCGACGTCGCAGACCGGAATTTTTTTTGCCGGGTTCGGCCAAAACGAGTTTGGCCGAACCCGGTGAAGTTAGCTTCGGTTGTCGGGGTTCGCTAATCGCAAAGACACTCCGTTTGGATGTTCGGAAACAGAAAAGCACGTGGTGCTTTTCTGTTTACATTCATCCTTTTGACAGCTGTTGCGCAAACACGCAGTTCGCACGGAAGTGCTTCCGTGCGACATGCGTGGTTTTCACGCACCCATTGACTTCAATGGGTGCGTGATGCGTTGAAAACGCAGAATCAACGGACATGTCGTGAGTTTTTTGCAACGGAGCAACGCTGCGCAAAAAACGCTGCCATGTCTGCACGGCCCCATTGTCTAATATAGCTACGGGCAACGCACGTGAAAATCACGCGCGTTGCACGCGCGTATTTTACGTTCGTCTGAATAAGCCCTTATATGTGATATTTTGTTACACTGTTACACGGGGTATTTTTTCAATATGAATTGTATAATTGCTGCTATTTTGATGATTTGTTAATTGAGCTTTGTGCTCCCTATATATACCTGTGTGTGCTTTTCACTAATTGCTTGAAAATGCTTCCATGGAGGAAGTGAAACGTTGCTGTGTTGGGTGAATAAACTTCATTTTTTGCTATTGAGTGCTGCTTCTTTGCTCGATTTTTTCCATAGATCTATATATAGATATAGATCTATAGATATATCTACATATAGATATATACATATGCAAAATGCTTTGGAATGTCTTCAGACCCTTTAAATTTTTTCATATTTTGTTATTCTGAGGCCCTGTGCTAAAATAAAAAATATTCAAGTTTTTCCCCATCATTCTGCACTCAATACCCCATAATGACAAAGTGAATACAGAATGTTAGTAATCTTTGCTAATTTATTGAAAAAGGAAAAACTAAAATATTGCATTGACATAATTATTCAGACCCTTTACTCAGTACTTAGTTAAAGCACCTTTGGCAGTGATAACAGACTTCTTGGTTATGATGCCACAAGTTTTGCACACCTGGATTTGGGGATTTTCTGCCATTCTTCTCTGTGGCTCCTCTCAAGCTCTGTCACGTTGGATGGGGCCAGTCAATGGACAGACATTTTCAGGTCTCTCCAGAGATGTTTGAATGGGTCCAAGTCAGGGCTCTGGCCGGGCCACTCAAGGACATTCACAGAGTTGTCCCTAAGCCACTCCTGTGTTGTCTTGTTGGAAGGTGAACCTTCTGTCCAGTCTGAGGTCCAGAGCCCTCTGGATCAGGTTTTATTAAGAATATCTCTGTACTTTGCTCCATTCATCTTTCCCTCAACCCTGACCAGTCTTCCTGTCTCAGCCACTGAAAAACACACCCGCAACATAATGCTGCCACCACCATGCTTCACTGTAGCGATGGTATTGGGAAGGTGATGAGCAGTGCCTGGGTTTCTGCACACATGATGCATAAAATTGTGGCCAAAAAGTTTTTCATAGTCTGAGAGTCCTTTAGGTGCTTTTTTTGTAAACTTCAGACAGGCTTTCATGTGTCTCTTACTGAGGAGAGGCTTCTTTCTGACTACTCTGTCATACAGCTTGGTAAAGTGCTGCAGCAATGGTTGACCTTCTGGAAGTTTCTCCCATCTTCACACAGGATCTTTGGAGCTCAGCCAGAGTGACCATTGGGTTCATGGTCACCTCTCTTACTAAGGCCCTTCTCCCTCGCCCGATTACTTCGTTTGGTGGAGTGGCTAACTCTCGGAAGAGTCCTGGTTGATCCAAACTTCTTCCATTTAAGAATCATGGAGGCTACTCTGCTCTTGGAAACATTCAGTGCAGCAGACATTTTTTTTGTAACCTTCTGCAGATCTGTGCCTCCATACAATCCTGTCTCGGAGCTCTACACGCAATTCTTTCCTCCTCAGGGCTTGGTTTTTGCTCTGATATGCATTGTCAGCGGTGAGACCTTATATAGACAGGGGGTGTATCTTTCCTAATCATGTCCAAATCAAATGAATTTACCACAGGTAAATCCAGAGAAATGGGAGGCCCTCAGCAAAGGGTCTAAATACTTAAGTCAATGCAAAATGTGAGTTTTTCATTAATAAATTTGCAAAAATTTCCACTTTGTCATTATGGGGTATTGTTTGCAGAATGATGGGGAAAAACTTGAACATAACATAACAAAAAAATAACAAAAACATAACATAAAAACATAACATAACATAACAAAATGTGAAAAAAGTGAACGGGTATGAAGACTTTCTGAATGACAAAAAACGGCGATTTTGGCGGTTTACAAAATTAATTTTTTACGCCGTTCACCGTGCGCATTAAATAACGCTATATTGTAATAGTTCAGACTTTTACAAACGCAGCCATACCAATTTTGTTTACTTTTTATATTTTTACATTACTTTAGAGGAGAAATGGGAAAAGTGTTTTTTTTTTTTCGTTTTTTTTTGCACTACTAAAAACCTTATTTCACTTAGGCTGGTTTCACACAAGCGCTGCGTTTTTGCGTGCGTGAAAAACGCAGCGTTTCGGTTGCATTGTACTTGTGTGTGGCATCCGTTAGGGCTGCGTTAGGGCTGCGTTATTGCGTTTTTTACGCGCGTATGGCATGAGTTTTTTACGCGCGTCAAAACAACGGAGGGTGGAGTAATGGAGAGGGCAGCCTACAAAAAGACACCTTCTCCAACACCTGCTTGATGTGAGCACATGTTCGTATCAAGTTTGCACCTTGCAAACTACTTTTGGTCGTGTAGGCTGTTTTTTGGGATTTTTGCAGGTATAAAAACAACACTATGCCCTTGACTCCGCTGGGCCGTGTGCTGATATCCTGAATGGTTTCTCGGAGATTTGGTGAGCGCCGACCCATGCTTCAAGAGGGAACCTGGAGAAGAGGGAGGATTTGGGTTCATCCACTTGTGGCCCAGCACACCTCCAAAGGCCATTTTCATACTCTATATGATGACCTTCGCAGCCACCCTGAGAAATTTCGGACGTTTTGCTGCATGTCTGTGTCGACTTTTGATATTCTGCTGGACCTGATTCGCACAGGAATAACCTACCAGGACACAAATATGCGGCGCTGCATTTCCCCCGAGGAGTGACTCCTTGTGACGTTGAGGTATGTGTGTTGTAAACAATTGCAGCTTACAGGATGGTGTGTGGTTGTCATGTCCTACATCACGTTTATTTGTGTGTTGTGTTTTTGCCTCTCGCCCATGTAGATTTCTTGCTACTGGAAACAGCTATCATTCGTTACATTTCGAATTCCTTCTTGGAGTGAGCACAATTTCGGGCATTGTGACAGGCACCTGTGTTGTGATGTGCAGCGATTAAAGGCCACAGTGATGCCTCAGCCCACGACAGAGCACTGGCTTTCGATTTCTGAGGATTTTCTCACCACCACCCAATTTCCAAATTGTATTGGGGCCCTAGACGGCAAGCATATTCGGGTCAAGAAGCCCCCCCACTCAGGATCCCGATTCTATAACTACAAACAGTTTTTTTCCATCGTCTTGTTGGCCTTGTCTGACAGCAATTATTGTTTTACCATTGTACATATAGGGTCCTATGGAAGTTCAGCTGGCAGGATGGGCCATCGTCTGATGTGCAATCTACTTTCCGTGCCGGCACCGAGCCTCCTGTCTGGCTCGCGAGGACCACCAGTCCCTTATGTAATCGTGGCAGATGAGGGTTTTGGACTCACAAGTCAAGTAATGCACCCATTTGCTCGAAGAGGCTTGGATGACCGTCGGCGCATATTCAATTACCAACTTAGCAGAGCACGCCGATGTGTGGAATGTGCATTTGGCATAATGTCCACCAAATGGCGTGCTTTTCTCACCACGATGCAACTGACGCCGCAAAATGTCACCCGTGTCATCCAAGCGTGTGTCGTGCTTCATAATTTTTGTCGCATACATGACGCCGGTTGTGATGCCGAATATATTAGGCAAAATGTTTCAACATCAACCATTCCGCGGCAAATTCCACTCGGAAGGGCTCAAACATCTGGGATTCGAGTACGCGACATATTTGCCCAATATTTTGACAGCCCCGATGGAGCTCTGCCATGGCAGGAGGATGTTCTGTGAAGGGTGTCCTAGTGTAGATTAGTGGCCCAATGTAGCATTTGTTCTTTTAATTTGTCGTTATTTGGGGAGGGGATATTTTGATTAGGAACTCGCAAGACATGAGGACCCTTGACGTGGGTTGCGAGCTTATATCTTTGGTGGTTTTCTGTTTTTTTTTAATGTCCTATAAACGAATTAGCATGGGAGGCACATTGCCTTAGCCCATGTTCACTAATCCCAAGCCAAAAGACATTTGGTCGGCATTTCTCACACCACTGCAATGCAGGCGAGCACAATATGAGGAATTGAGCAAAACCACAAAAGATACACTAATACCTCAATCATGGCATGCAACAATCTTGGTACGTGGGCATAATGATCGAACATTACCTAAAAGAACCTTTTGGGGAACCTGGGTTCCAGCACATAGATGGAGGCAAACACATCAAATCTTACTTGCAACCAAAAAAACACTTTAATGTGTAATATAGAACTGTAACTTTAAACAGAAACCAGCAGGCATCCAAAAATTGAAAACGCACCAACATGATGCTAAATTGACCACCTCGGTCTTCTCTGTTTAGCTCACAACATCGAGCCCCCCATAATCTGCCTACACACAGCTACAAATCTTGATACCTCTGTGATGGCGACTGATGGATCTGCATTTCAGCACCACTATACTGTCCCTGGGCCTGCTGAGGATGTTCCTCAACAGCATAGTGGTGCTGATACAGAGGGTTGAACCCTGCCGGGGGGCCCTGGACAAAGGGTTGCTGGGGTCTGCCGTAGGGGGCGAAAGGGCGGTCCCGAGGGACCACATGACCAGGTGACATGATGCTCACCATTGGCCGTTGGTACTGTGGCCGTGGAAAGGGGTTTGCAGGCTGGGAAGGGAGAGGTGCAGTAGAGGGCACCGAATCCTCAGGCAATCCACGCCATTGCTCTATTACCTGGAAGCACTGGCGTGGATTGTTAGGAGGAGTGGCGGAGTCAATAATAGCAAGGATGGAGCCTTGGACGCGCGCCATCCGGTAGTCCGGTACTCGCCGGAGTAGCGGCGCTATGCCACGGCCAAATGCGTCACAGGCATCCTCTTCCGAACAGCGGCGGAGGTACTCCAGGACTCAGGAGTCCACGTTGGCACCTGTTGTGGCAACTTGGCTGCGCCGTCGCCTGGCTGGTGGCGTCCGGGGATTGTCAACGTCCCGTGGCAGCTGTGGTTGGCTGCTTGACTGCGTGGCTGCTTGTGGTTGCGTAGGCTCGGGGGTAAAGGGCAGCACGGGATGTTGTTCCGTGACCAGCTGCGACTCCGCATGGCCAGCCTCCTCCTCGGTGTCGTTGAGATTATCACTGCATCTGCCAGAAACATTTTGCGTTACTCCTTTTAACATGTCCACAAGGGACAAACAGCCATTTTTGGCCGATTATACAGTGAACACACACATGTCATCAAGGTACAGTCAGTACTTACGGCCGCATCTCCATTATGTCCTTCAGGAACATTAGTTGTTTCATGTATATGTATGGGCATTTTTTGGGCGCCCCATCCCCACTTCGCCCTCTGCTTCCAAATTCCCTCCTGAACTGATCCCGACAGCTCCTCCACCGTGTTTTAACATCATCAACTGGACATAGGGACAGCAATCAAACAAAAAAAGGACACCATGTGACATCACAGAAAACTGCACTTGTCCGAAACATCGCAAAACCTTAAACACATCTAAACATTATACACCTGCCTAATGATGCTGTGACACACCCGCGACCAAGCACAGTAGGAACATGTGAAACACAAGGATATACACTACAGCATGGCCGATTGCATTAGCATCAATACAGATCTGCGCTTACCTATGCTTTTGTGGTCTCTTGTGGTGCTTTTATCCCACTCCTGTCCGAAGAGGCTCTGCGCGACCAAATCCCAGCCAACCTCCTTGCCCGTGCGGTCGTGGTAGGCCTCTGTGTTGGTGTTCCACAACTGTGGCCTCTCATGGACCAAGCAGATCAGTTTTTCCACATCGCACGCACGTGGCATTGCAGCAGATGTCGGTTGGAACTGTGCGCATGTGCCCAGAAAGTGAAAAGCCACTTCCTGGTTTGTGCTTGTTTTGTCTAGTTTGGTCAACTCATTTACATAGGCTTAACAAGTGTTGCGTGAAAAACGCTGTGCGTATGGAGGTGCTTCCGTGTGCCGTGCGTTGTTTTCATGCACCCATTGACTTCAATGGGTGCGTGATGCGTGGAAAACGCAGAAAGAATGGACATGTCGTGACTTTTTTGCAACGGAGCAACGCTGCGCAAAAATCACGCACATGTCTGCACGGCCCCATAGACTAATATTGCACGGACGTTTTTCCCGTTCGTCTGAATAAAGCCTTATTGTTACACTAATATCTCATCATTTTTATAGCCATCTGTTAAGCCAGGGGTCTCAAACTCGGCCGGGTAAGTGGGCCGCATATAGAAAAAATGGGAAGTTGACGGGCCGCATTACTTTCAAATTTGATACAATACAAAATTATTATTAATCAATTAGTTATTTGAACTACAATAACACTATATTACTATAATAATAATACTACATTACTATAATAATACCGCTAGGTTTAAAATTTGAGAGAATTCTCCACGTGCTTATTTCAACAATCCAGCTTTCCAGTTTATGTGTCGCTAAATGCAGTCCGGCGGCTCAGTTAGCAGCGTTTGGCAGACACACGTCAAGATTGGGCAGCCCCTTTTTAGATAGTGCCCCAGTGCCCTCGGTGGATGCTGCCGCAGTGCTCTCAATGGATGCTGCCGCAGTGCCCTCGGTGGATGCTGCCGCAGTGCCCTCGGTGAATGCTGCCGCAGTGCCCTCGGTGGATGCTGCCGCAGTGCCCTCGGTGGATGCTGCCGCAGTGCCCTCGGTGGATGCTGCCGCAGTGCCCTCTGTAGACACTGCCTCAGTGATGTCAGGGTCTTGCCCAGAGCTGGAGCCCCGGAGCAGAGCACTCGAACTACAGTAGATTTGTGACTGCAGCTCTGTATTTGTTTGGAGTATGGGACCTGATGTTACAGTAGAGTTATGACTGCAGCTCTGGATGTGGCTGGAGTATAAGACATGATGTTACAGTAGAGTTGTGACTGCAGCTCTGGATGTGACTGGAGTATAGCACATTATATAATAGTAGAGTTGTGACTGGAGCTCTAGATTTATTTGGAGTATAAGACAAGATGTTTGCATCTGCATCTACTGATCTTGCAGTAGAGTTGTGAGTGTAGCTGTGGATGTCTCTGGAGTATAGTACATGATGTTACAGTAGAGTTGTGAGTGCAGCTCTGGATGTGACTGGAGTAAAGTACATGATATAATAGTAGAGTTGTGAGTGCAGCCTGGGATTCCAGCTCTGCTCCTGACATCACTGTCCATATATGGACAGAGATGTCAGGGGCAACCCCAGAGCTGGAGTCCTGGGCATAGCACTAGTAGGCTCTTCCTGGGACTCCAGCTGTGCTCCTGACATCACTGGGACTCCTGCTCCAGGGAAGCCCCTGACATCATTGTCGATGTATGGACAGCGATTTCAGAGGTTTCCCCAGAGTAGAGCCTATACTAGCACTCTGCCCGGGACTCCGCTCTGGAGAAGACCCTGACACATTGTCCATATATGGACAGCGATGTCAGGGAATTCCACAGAGTCGCGGAGCAGAGCCTATACTAGCGCTCTGCACGGGACTCCGCTCTGGGGAAGACCCTGACACACTGTCCATATATGGGCAGCGATGTCAGGGAATTCCACAGAGTCCCGGAGCAGAGCCGATACTAGCACTCTGCCCGGGACTCCGCTCTGGGGAAGCCCCAGACATCGCTGTTCATATGTGGACAGCGATGTCAGGGAATTCCAGAGTCCCAGAGCAGAGCCGATACTAGCGCTCTGCCCGGGACTCCACTCTGGGGAAGACCCTGACACACTGTCCATATATGGGCAGCGATGTCAGGGAATTCCACAGAGTCCCGGAGCAGAGCCTGTACTAGCGCTCTGCCCGGGACTCCTGCTCTGGGGAAGCCCCAGACATTGCTGTTCATATGTGGACAGCGATGTCAGGGAATTCCAGAGTCTCGGAGCAGAGCCGATACTAGCGGCTCTGTGTCCCGCGGGCCGCAGATGACAGCCCCAGGGGCCGCATGCGGCCCGCAGGATGCGTGCTTGAGACCCCTGTGTTAAGGGTTTAACAGAGGCAGAGTGAACGCAGCCCTGGGGGCATTCATTAGGCCTCTGGGCTGCCATAACAACCATCATCCCCCCCGATCTCGTTGTAGGGGGGAGCCGCCCCCTCTTTTCAACGCCTCAGATGCTGCGGTCGCAATTGACTGCAGTATTTGAGGAGTTGAACAGCGCGATCGCTTCTCCCGGCTGTTAGTCCCGGGTGTCGGCTGTAAAACACAGCCGACTCCCGCAGCATACAGAGCGCACTCAGTGCGTGAGCACGCTCCAAACATCACCCCCGCACCATGACGTACCGATGCGTCATGGTGCGTCAAGGGATTAAGTAAATATATAGAATATCAAAATGGTATAAAAATATATCAATCTACATTTAAACAAAGTTCAAACACTAAAATGCGACAGTCAATGATAGCATTAGAGTGCATTGCGGTCCCTAAAAAGTGGACAAAAATAAAAAGTGGACTAATAAATCACTAGGTTGTCAGAAATGCACCACTAGATAAACAGAGAATGGACATTTAACCCTCCAATTGCCAGTAATGACCTCACTAATAATGACATCTAGAAACCAGACATGATTCTAAGACACTGGTATATTAGGGATCATCAAGATGGACACTAAATAACTCGATCACATGGACAGTGCAATTTATATACAATTATATTATGTAGTGGCAATGGTTAATATTTATTGAAGGAAATCTCCACTTTTACAAAAAAAAAATGTACAACCATTTACACTTTAAAGAGGTTTTATTTATCATCACCTGGAGACCCCGCAGCTGGGCCCCACCAATCACTATAACAGCTGTGCTTGGCTAATTCTGTAACTCCCATAGGGTTTCTCTGGGGTAGCAGCATGCATGCTTGACCACCACTCCATATGAATTCCTCCTCATCGCGGTCGCGCTTGTGAAGAAGAACTAAGGACTCAGATTTGTATTTCAAAGACTGAAATCCGCAGTGCTGCTTCTCTGCAACAGACCGTGCATGCTGCGGAGTGTAAATTCTGCACCGCAGCCTAAATTTCGCATTGTTATTTTCCAAAACGCCTAAACTAAGTTACCTAAAAAACTATTGAGGCCAAAAGGAAGAAAAGGCTGCTGTGGATTTCCACAGTGACCTGACCGCAGTGGAATTCCACCACGTCTGAACATGCCCTAATACGAAGCAAAATCGCATTTGATTTTACATAAGGCACACTACCGTACAGGTGCCCTTAATCTATTCCCGAGTCATTTTTCTATCAGGCACAGCACACCTGCTCATTCAACTTAAGAAATAGTAAGGACTTGGTCCGAGTAAGAAAAAATTAAGTTTGAAGAACAGTCTTTGCTGTGACATGCACATGTCAACTTTGGGACCTTATGTAGACAGGTGTGTGCCTTTCCAAATCATGACCAATCAATTGAATTTAAGCAGGTGAACATCAATCAAGTTGAAGAAATATCACAACGATGATCAATGAATATTATCCATTTTGGAATAAAGACGAGATAACAAAATGCGGAAAAAAGTTAAGGGGTCTGAATTCATTGTAAAAATTCTATGGACACAAAAGTCAATAGTAGAATTATTTTGGCATCATAGGTCCCCTTACAACTAGCTCACAACCAGGATAGGCCATTGATGTGTGATTGATGAGAGTCCATCCCCCGAGACCCACAATAATAATAATAATAATAATAACAACGATTCACACAAAATCTACATCTAAAAACAATAAAAATAAAATAAAAATATTGGGCTTGTATAGTAAACGTTTTAATTAAACTCAACAGAAAAAGTGGACAAATTCATGCATAAAGACCTACCAATACTACGTATTACTAAAAGAACAGCAAGTGAAAATTCTGTACTGTATTGTACTATACTAATATTCTTAAACCGGAAACTTAAAAGTCTAGAAAATTAAGCATGTCTACTCAATAGAAATCTAGGAGTCTGGCCCCCATGGTCCACTCCCGCCGGTCTAAAGCTTACAGTACTTTTGTTAGAATTTTTTGTTAGGTTTTGAAATTGTGCTGTTCCTCAATGCTCAAAAATGGTAGTACTGACAAGAAGATTTATGGTGTTCCTATCACAAGCTCCAGAACATAGTCAGTTACATTATTTAATATAAACAAGTACCAAAACCCAAGAACCAAGAAGTCTATAGTTCAAATCCCAGGAGATGTATATGACAAAAATATCCTTAGAAGAAATCAAGTGCAAGATAATATGATAAACATTGCAAAAACAGAGGCCACATTTACTGACTTAAAAAGACAGACGAAGGAAGCAAAACACACTGGCAAGGTATAGAATTACAAAGCAAAATTTGCAGTCAGAGTCAGTGTAACGGCGGAATGGAGTCAGGAAAGCAGACAAACTTCTATCAACTTCCATTTCAATGGCAGGGGTCAAAAAGACAAGAGTCAAATTCAGTCAGGCTGCACACCCAGGTAGATAATGCGAGACTCAGACAAGAGTCGTTACTGTGTCTTGTCTTTGACAGAGGGCAGGCTCCAACTGGTCATCTCTAAAAGTACACATATCATGCTGTTATATATCCTGCAGGTAAGTAATACAACCATCCTTCCCCTGTAGGATATTCATGATGTAGATGCTCTGAGGACACCACAAGTGCACATAAATATTAGATTGATTTGTTTCCCTAAATGTGTAATTGGATTATGAATGGATTACATGGATTATCAATATTTGCACAGACATGAAACATGGCTTTAAACCAATTTAAGGCTGGGTTCACACAGAGTTTTTTGCAGGAGTAAAATCTGCCTCAAAATTCCATTTGGAATTTTGAGGCAGATTTTCCTTGGCCTGCACGCTGATTTTCGTGGCGTTTTTCGCCCACGGCCATTGAGCGATGCGGGCATAAAACGCAGCGAAATACGCTTTCTCTGCCTCCCATTGATGTCAATGGGAGGTCAGAGGCGTAAACGCCCGAAGATAGGGCATGTCCCTTCTTTTTCCCTCCGCCTCCCATTGAAATCAATGGGAGGCATTTATGGCCGTTTTTTGGCGCATTTTGCGGCGCGGTTTCCGCGTAAAAAAACTCTGTGTGAACCCAGCCTAAGATTACTGGTACCCCTCTAATAAGATCATTGCTAGGAGAACCTTGTTGCTCCATCATTCAATAATCAATGGATGTTCATGAGTCAACTGTTTGCAGTGTCAAGGAATCACCTCCCCATAAGAGGAAATAAAAAACATACTTTACATTAAAAAAAAATGTTGAGAGTGTAAATCAAAGTGTGAAAATCTAGGTACTGTAGTGCACATGGAACCATGATAGAGCTCCTCGCTCCACCACACACTAGTGTTGTCGCATTCTATTCTACAGAAGAGCTGATTATGCATATTAACCACTTGGCGCCCTGCGCTAGAAGCTTACCGTCGTAAATGTACTGCATTGTAATCACAGGGACACAGATGTTGTGCCCGTTCTATCACCCTTAGGGGGGGGTGGATGTGACTGATAGCTCTCCTCCAGGGGCAATGGCCGAGTTCGGAGAACACTTTGATCTTGGCCCTTTAACCCCTTAAATGATTTGTTCAATAATTACCACAACATCTACGTGATAAAGACAGAAGAAGGCTGTTGCCCCTCTCTCGATGCGATCACAGGGGCCAACGGTTAAATATGACAACCAAGGGAAGAAGGGATACAAAAAGTTAAAAAAAACTTTAATATTGTTAGAAAAAAGTACAATTAAATAAAGAATACATTTTGTTTACCATAAAATAGAACTTATTAAAAGTTCAAGTGATCAAACATAAACAATAAACATAGCGACTTCATGGGAGGCGTCGGCGTCTTTTTCCCGCGAGCAGTAAAACTGCCTCGCGGGAAAAAGAAGAGACATGCCCTATCTTCGGGCGTCTCCGCCTCTGACCAGAGAAAGCGTATTTCGCGGTGTTTTATGCCCGTGGCGCTCAATGGCCGCGGGCGAAAAACGCTGCGAAAAACTCAGCGAAAATTGGCGTGCAGGGAGAGGAAAATCTGCCTCAAGCTTCCAAACTGAATTTTGAGGCAGATATTCCTCCTGCAAAATACTCCGTGTGAACATAGCCTTAACATGTTATTTATACCATATGATAAAAAGTGTAAACAAAATACAGAAAACAATGGCGGACCAGCTTTTTCTTTTGCATCACCCCCTCCCAATTTTTATTTTTTTGATAAAAGTTAAACGCTCAGATACACATACCCCAAAATGTTGCTATTAAATTATACCTGTCCCACAAAAAGCCCTCATTTATGTATGTAGCTAGAAAAATAAAAAATTCCCTGTGTCCTTAAGGACAAAATTGACCTCCCTAAGGGGTTAATGTCACAGTGACAATTCTATCACACCCAGTGCCTCATTGAGATGATCATTGGCCATCAGTCCTTTAATCCAAGAAATTTTTTTTTTTGTTTAAGTTTTTTTTTTAAACAAGGCCATTTTGAAGAGGCCATTCGAGAGGTTTTCTATAATAAGCTATAACGTTTCACATGTGTATTCTTTTAAAGGTTATGTTCATTCATATTCATTCCTATTTATTCTTAGAGCATTTTTTCATGAATCAGTAGAGAACAGTCGCCAATTCATATGCTATGACTAAGAAGCTAAAATATGTTTAACATTTCTTTCATGCTACGGAGGATAGTTTGTTTCTCCAGACAGTGTTTATAGTTTCTCAGTGATGGCACTGGTGCCAACTTGTAATGTGTACAGGGACAAAAAACAAGAAACAATCTGCCTTTTCTTTCTGTGTCATCCAAGAAACAATTCCCTCCTTACACAAGTCTTTCCCTTAGAATAAATGCATCAGAATTACCAGCTGAGACTTTAGAAGATTGTTTAAACAACAAAATAAAGGCTGCTGAGAGAGAATCCTTTAAGTGCACCGCCATGGCCAGCTGACATGTATGAGAAAATCATTGTTCTGAAAAAGAATATTTAGAATTTTGGAATTATTTGTAGATATTGTTTATAATTACATTTTAGAGGTTTTAAAAACCATCACATAAAGTTGTGACATAAAAATGTAATATTTCATCCTTTGTTCCTCTACTTAATGTCGTTTTGTATTTCTTTAGTTTCCATGATGTCTTAAATCTGTTTTAAAAAGGTTCACACGGATGGAGATGAAACATAATTTTTTTTTAATGTATACGGGGCATTCACATAAGTCCAACCACTACTTCTCCCACCACTAAAGGCCCTTCCATGCTCTGTTCATTTTTTAGTTTAGCATTCTGTGCAATATTCAGAATAATATTTGCCTGTAGTGGCACACATATCTTATCGCAAATATAGAACAATAACTCGGAACCACCGTAAAAGATATTTTGCTAAATGTAAAAGAAAATATGTAGTATACAAAGAATCATCCAACCCTTTATAAACCTCAAGCAAAGCCTATTCAAATGTGCCTTCTCCAACTATGAAACATTGATGATCCTGCATTGGAAAAAATGCAATTATTTTTTCTTTACTTCAAGGCTATACCCAAGCAGACCATGAATTTCTCCACTTAATACATTTTTTTAATTACTTCAGTCATATTTATACATAGGGCAGTGTAGTTGGACTGTTGACTACCTACAAAAGTAGTTATGTCTGCAAGGATATTCTGTACAGCAGGAGGGTTATAAAGAACAAACACTAAACCATAATAAAGAGAGAGACCAAACAACTAATGTTATTGGCAAATGGGGGTCGGACACAGCTTTAACGTTCAAGAGAAACCTTGCCCTGATGGATAGATACTCAACAACATTTAGTCCATGGGGGAATGTCTAAGATGGACAAAGGAAGACATTTGTCACGGCTATGGGTTATGTGGACCCACTAGGCTGCTCCGCCGTAGCGGAGTAGCAGCTGGCCAAACCAAAGTCAATAATAGTCTCTAAGACATAAGCACCTGGATAGATGATTTGGCAGACACTCGGCGTAGCAGACACGAAGAGTAGCAGAAATGTGGCATAGCAGGCACATGGCACGGATGACATTTGGCACAGCACTGGAACAAACACAATTACCGGATACGGGAAAACAGGATACAACTTAGGCCCCATGCACACAGCCTGCCCTTAATCACGGGCCGTGAGTGTGTGCACGGCCGGCCGCCGACTGCCACCCGCATTTTCGGCCCTTACTCACATACAGAGTATGGGAGCACGGTCCATAAAAAGCAAAAGATAGATCATGTCCCATCTTTTGCGGTACACTTCTAAGGCCCGGACTTCTTCCCGTAAATAAATGGGAAGGTGTCCGCAATTGCGGACCGTAATTGCTGTCCACAATTACGGACAATTTTTACGGTCGTGTGCATGGGGCCTAAGCGACCATTTGCAGCAACAAACATGATCAGACAACAACGCTCAGGTAAGGAGAGGAAGGACAGAGCCCTTTTTAAAGTCCAGGGTATATAGGGATTGACTGGGGAACTTTGCACTGGTGCGTGCGCTGGCCCATTAAGGCCGGGAACGAGCACGCACTCCTTACAGGCCTCAGAGGAAAGCTGCAACCGCGTGTGCCGGCGTCTCTGGGGAGATAGATGCTGGCATGAAGAGAGTATTTTGCAGTCGCGGCTGCCGGTAAGTAGAACATTTCTTGAAGGAAGATCACAAATCGGACATTTAAAGAAAATTCAAACAAATTCAGCAATATACAGAAAACAGAATAAAGATCATTATAAATAACCATGCTTGTTACCCTGTCGAAAAGCAAACAAAAACTACAGATGTAGCCGTCTTTACCTTGACTTTTAACACATTAAATAAACAATGGCTAGATCTCTTCTCTTGGCTTTTTCAATGACTTTTCAATGGCTTTTGTTGTGTGACATCACACTGAAGCAAGTTGTCAGAATCAAGTTAAAGATGGCTGCAGCCATACCCCTACTCCTATTCTACAACCACAGCCCTCTATAAGCCCACCTGATTTTATGTTCTACCCCTTCTTACATCCCGGCAGTCATAGACACCTGGCATTAGGAGCCTTAAGGATAAGGAAACAAAAACTAGAAAAAATTATTTTGCGACACTTCAATTTACCCTTAGTTACATAAAAAAACATTATGCAGGCAAGCAACTGAAGCCCAACGAATACTAATTCTGATGCTAGAGCGCCAATAATTATTCATTAACACCAGATTGTGTCAGGGACTTCATCATGATCTTCAGGAGCTGCTGAGTGGTGGACACTCCAAGTGCAAAACAATAATTAAACTTGCTGTTAATTTGGTATTGTACTATTTTTGTTGGATGTCAAATTATTCAGATTTCCATAGCATATAGTATTTATGGTAAAGAATGTTTGCTGTAAGCATATGTGGGATACTGTACCCTCTACTATAAATTATAAGCATATTCATTGTCACTGAGCGTTCTAAAAACACAAGCCTCGATAGATTTGTATATTTTTCATGAATTGTTACTGCTTTTTATCTATTTTATTGTTTATTTACTGTGACTTTGAAGTTTTGAATATGTATAATATATAGTGGGCAAGTCTTTAAAGACATCAGCAGAAGTAGAATAGTACTTATCGTTAGATTGGCAATAGAGCTCGTACCCTGGAAGAAGCGAAAAGGCGAAACTCAAGTCAAGGCTGCTGTGCTGCTATTTTTATTTTACGTGTGTTTATATTACCACAATCTTGTGAGTATAATAAATCTGTTCTGGAGTGTGGTGGTTCAAGACTAAGGATTGGTGTGGTAACCAGAGGCAACCATGATCCGAAATTACGCTATGTGCTTTGAGCGAATTTATTTAAGATCCAAGCAAAAAGGAGTTTGGTCTGTTATCCCCACCTGAACTCAATATGCATATTTTAAGCTGCGCAGGTCTGCAATTTTGTTTATACTGTTGACAAGAGAATTCGACCTATGTCTAGGACCTTTTTGCTGCGTTCAGTATAATAAGGAATATCCGAACTTTGACACAGTATAAATCGGTGTTTAATAAAAGCACAAGCCTAGATAGATAGATTCTGTAAGCTTCAGGTTACTGGCTGCAGAAGGACTGTTTGAATACTCAAAGGCAGGGCCATCTCCGGATTTACAATATGTGTGACAGAGTAAGAGTATGTTCACATGGCTTATTTTCGCCCGTTTTTCAGGCCATAAACGGCCGAAAAATCGGAAGCAGAACGCCTCCAAACATCTGCCCATTGATTTCAACGGGATAAACGGCGGTCTGTTCCGACGGGGCATTTTTTTTACGTGGCCGTTTTTGGAGCCATTTTTCAGTGACTCTATAGAAAAACAGCTCCAAAAACCGCCGTAAAAATGCAGCGAAAAACGCGGGTTTGAATAAAAAAAACGGCTGAAAATCAGGAACGGTTTTCCCTTGAAAACAGCTCTGTATTTTCAGACTTTTTTTGCTAAGCGTGTGAACACAGCCTTATAGTGGGTCCCCTGTTTGCTTCACTCGCCAGCACATACAGGGTGAAGTCAACAACATTTCTATGTCAGGTTTTTGGCGTTGAATTGTCGCAAATGGCCCAAAAGCAGCAAAAATTATGACTCGGGTCGATTCCCCCTCTCTTGCCAATTTTCAAATAGGTGAGCAGAGCTTAGTGGAAAGGAGCATGGCTGACACATTTACTATAATTTATGCCAGAAACTCGTGGAAATTATAGCAGAAAACTATATCAGCTCCTGCCTGATGTAGATTTCATTCAGTGTCACACAAACAGCCAAAGATGCGGCGTGTGCCTCTTTATAAGTAAGTCGCATCTTACTGGCACAGTCTTAATACATCTTCCCCAGACTGTGTCCGGATAAATAACGCATAAAACAACCAGATAAAAATGTCATACAGCGTCTATATAAATCCTATGCTGTATACACGCACACACATTACAGTGAATACATAATGCTAATGTACAATGGCCAGATCATTTTATTACACAGTGCTCAAATAATACCAAAGTCACTACATATGCATATTTAGTACATACACAAATGCACTCCAACAGGCATGCACAAATACGAAAACTCACTACATATAATATGTTCATTAGATCTTTACATCTATAGTTGGAACACACACAAGCAGTCATACATAATGGTTTCTTATCCAAGTGGAAGTGAGTTGAGGAGTAGCACTGGTCGAGGGCTAGTTTTGGAAAGCAGTAGAGCAGAGCACCAGGCATTGTTGAGGCCATATACACTACCGTTCAAAAGTTTGGGGTCACCCAGACAATTTTGTGTTTTCCATGAAAACTCACACTTATATTTATCAAATGAGTTGCAAAATGACTAGAAAATATAGTCAAGACATTGACAAGGTTAGAAATACTGATTTTTATTTCAAATAATAATTTTCTCCAAACTTTGCTTTCGTCAAAGAATGCTCCATTTGCAGCAATTACAGCATTGCAGACCTTTGGCATTCTAGCTGTTAATTTGCTGATGTAATCGGGAGAAATTTCACCCCATGCTTCCAGAGGCCCCTCCCACAAGTTGGATTGGCTTGATGGGCACTTCTTGCATACCATACGGTCAAGCTGCTCCCACAACAGCTCTATGGGGTTGAGATCTGGTGACTGCGCTGGCCACTCCATTACAGATAGAATACCAGCTGCCTGCTTCTTCCCTAAATAGTTCTTGCATAATTTGGAGGTGTGCTTTGGGTCATTGTCCTGTTGTAGGATGAAATTGGCTCCAATCAAGCGCTGTCCACAGGGTATGGCATGGCGTTGCAAAATGGAGTGATAGCCTTCCTTATTCAAAATCCCTTTTACCTTGTACAAATCTCCCATTTTACCAGCACCAAAGCAACCCCACACCATCACATTACCTCCACCATGCTTGACAGATGGCGTCAGGCACTCTTGCAGCAGCTTTTCAGTTGTTCTGCATCTCACAATTGTTCTTCTGTGTGATCCAAACACCTCAAACTTCGATTCGTCTATCCATAACACTTTTTTGCAATCTTCCTCTGTCCAATGTCTGTGTGCTTTTGCCCATATTAATCTTTTCCTTTTATTAGTCTCAGATATGGCTTTTTCTTTGCCACTCTGCCCTGAAGGCCAGCATCCCGGAGTCGCCTCTTCACTGTAGACGTTGACACTGGCGTTTTGCGGGTACTATTTAATGAAGCTGCCAGTTGAGGACCTGTGAGGCGTCTATTTCTCAAACTAGAGACTCTAATGTACTTGTCTTGTTGCGCAGCGGGGCCTCCCATTTCTCTTTCTACTCTGGTTAGAGCCTGTGTGTGCTGTCCTCTGAAGGGAGTAGTACACACCGATGTAGGAAATCTTCAGTTTCTTGGCAATTTCTCGCATGGAATAGCCTTCATTTCTAAGAACAAGAATAGACTGTCGAGTTTCACATGAAAGCTCTCTTTTTCTAGCCATTTTCAGAGTTTAATCAAACCCACAAATGTAATGCTCCATATTCTCAACTAGCTCAAAGGAAGGTCAGTTTTATAGCTCCTCTAAACAGCAAAACTGTTTACAGCGGTGCTAACATAATTGCACAAGGGTTTTCAAGTGTTTTCTAATCATCCATTAGCCTTTTAACACAGTTAGCAAACACAATGTACCATTAGAACACTGGAGTGATTGTTGCTGGAAATGGGCCTCTATACACCTATGTAGATATTGGATTAAAAACCAGACGTTTGCAGCTAGAATAGTCATTTAGCACATTAACAATGTATAGAGTGTATTTCTGATTAATTTAATGTTATCTTCATTGAAAAAAACTGTGCTTTTCTTTCAAAAATAAGGAAATTTGTAAGTGACCCTAAACTTTTGAACGGTAGTGTACCTTTGCCCTATGGGTTCAAGCCACGTTACTGATAAGTTATGTCTCTTCCCCTCAATAGATGCATAAAGGGGCAACAGATAGCAAAAGTGCCTCTAGCAAATAGGGCCTTCTATATCTAAATACTGACAGAACCATCATATCTGTATATCAGAAAATTAGAAAGCCCAATCATAAGTATTAATGTAGGATTCTTTTCTTTCAAAAATAAGGAAATTTCTGAGTGACCCTAAACTTTTGAACGGTAGTGTACATAACATGTGCGTGTTGTCAAGGTGTACTAGTGAATGTAAAGTAGCTGCCCAGTGATGCAGGGTATAGTGTAAAACTGCCCCATTTATGTGGGGTGCACAGGGATTGCCAGGTAAGCCCGTTCTAGGGATAGGTGGGTGTAATGCACTCCGTCCATCTTATTCCTCTATATTTACCTGTTCCCGGCATACTGGTCCACCTGATCTCCCTCTGCCTCCTTATTCAGCATTTGGCGGCCACTCCAGCCGCCGACACGCTCCACTGGATCTTAGCATGCGTGCGCTGACCCTTGTATTCTACCAATTTTCTAATTCCATCACCTGACCCTGTATAAAGCCCTGCCTGCTCTGGTACACTTGGTTCCTAGTTCCTTTGCAGCCTTGTTTTCTGAACTCCTGTATATTGAAGTTTTGCCAGTTATTGACCATCCATGCCTGCCACCTGCCCTGACCTATTGCTGTTTATCGTGTTGAACCCCTGCCGCCAACCCAGACCTATTTCTACATATACCATTCTGCTTCTACTAACATCAGCCGTCATCAAGGGAGTCTACTCCGGGGTTAGCAATCTGGGGTTCCCTCGCAACAAAGTCCACATACCTCTACAGGGGCTAAAGGATGAAAACCAGGGGTTTCCTTAGACTCTGCTCCCTGGATAAGCCCCAAGTCAAATCCCTTGGGGACAAGAAGGGTTCACACCACCCCCTTCTGGCCCTACTGCAGTCCAATCCTAGGGCTGTCATTACTGTGAGGTTCCCAGCCGTCAGCCCCCAGCCGATCAGATATTTATCACATACCATGTGGATAGGTGATTAATATATATTTATTATAGGAAAACCACTTTAAGCCATTTTAAAAAGTCAAGTTAAATTTTCTTAAAACTTCGTTTTTTACACTTTAAAAGTCAAGCTAAAGATCTCTACATCTGTACATCGTAACCTGTTTCGAATAAATGTAGGTATTGAATGTTTTGATAGCAGCAGTTCTTGGCATCACATCATTATATCACACAGAACCAGGACCAAACTAGGACTTATCAAACAGCTGTGGTACTGTACACAAGTCGCTTTAGTCCACACACATGACCATAGGTTGCCCCCTCTCTTTTCAGTCCCCATGGTGACCCCTACCATTTCCAGTTCAAAATGGCCACACAATTTCTAGTTCCCACCAGAGCACCCGTCCAATTCTTGGTCTCTAGCATGGCATCCCTCTAAATCCTATTTCCCTTCATGTTCCCCTATTGGTCCCAGGATGGCTCCCCTCTTATTTCTGATCCTCAGCATGGCTCCCCTCTTATTCCAAGTCCCCAGCATAGCTACTCTCTCCTTCCTGGTCACAGGCATGACTCCTCTCTCATTCCTGGTCCTCGGCATAGTCCCCTCTCATTCCTAGTCTCAGCATGGCTCCCCTCTCATTCTTTGTCCCAAGAATTAATTCTGTAGACAGAAGTAATTGAAACTATATTTTGGAAGATGGGAGTGACTTGCACAGTAAACATTAGTACGCGATCCTAGCTGCTTTGATGGCAGCAAGGATACTGTAACTCTCCTTCAGGTGTGAATGTCATGGTTTATCCCACAATATTGGGTTATATAACTCAATGGCCTATAGGAAATAAAGTTACACACAATGGTAAGAAATGTTTATTTTAGGCAATCAAATGGTACTTATCCTCCTGGAAAGCTTCAGGTAAGTACACAAACAATGGTGGAGCTCTGTGTCGGTGACCCCCTAAGTGACCCAACAACACCAGCTGTGGTCAACAGTCTGTTACAGATTTGGTATGTTCTAGTCTAGCTTTGCCCAAACAGTTTAATTAACTATATTTTATACATGGATACTGGCATGTAGGTACATGGAATTAACATCAAAATATACAGCAGAAGTGCAGAGCCTGTGTCCCGCGATGCTGTTCTGTCCTGCCCCAACCATCAGGACACACACATGATTCCTTGAACTGATCATAAATTTTAGTGCAGGTCTTGGAAGGTACAGGTGTGCACACACTGTTGGTTCTCACATGTATGATCCGTACATTGGTCAGAGTGCCCATGCTGAACCCGGTCTACTACCAAAAGGGCTTACAATGGGCAGGTGAGCATCAGAACTGAATCATGAAGCAATGAAAGAAGTTGGCCTTTTCTGATGAATCACATTTTCTTTTACATCATGTGGAAGGCTGGCTGCTTGTGCGTCATTTATTTGGCAAAGATATGGCACCATGATATACTATAGGAAGAAGGCAAGCTGGCTGAGGCTCTGGACAATGTTCTGCCGGGAAACTTTGGGTCCTGGCATTCACGTGGATGATACCTTGACATGTATCACCTACAGTACCTAAACATTGTTTCAGACCAAGTACGCCACTTCATGGCAAAAATATTCTCTAATGGCAATGCCCTTTTTCAGCTGGATAATATGCCCTGCCACACTGCAAAAAATGTGCAGGAGTTGTTCGAAGAACATGACAGAGTTCAAGATGTTGACTTAACCTCCAATTTCCCTAAATCTCAATCTGATCGAACATCTGTTGGATGTGCTAGAAAAACAAATCCGATCCATGGAATTTCCACCTTGAAACTTATAGGATTTATAGAATCTGCTGCTAATGTCTTGGTGCCAGATACCACAGGACAATTTCAGAGGACTTGTGGAGTCCATGTCCGGCACAAGGAGAAACTACACAATAATAGTCAGGTGTTTTTAATGTTGTCTCAAAAGGTGTTTATATTATATATTTATACACACACACAAATCACTGAAAAAGGAATTATATTTACTTAAAATCACTGAGAAAGGCCGTACTTATGAATGCAGGGGCAGGTTCAGACTAGTTCCCAACAGGATGCAGACACACCACAATGCTACATAGAGGGAGAACAAACAGGTGCAAAATACTGACGAACAGCCACTCTTCACACCTACCATTTGAGGGTGGTGGCTGCTTAGTATTATCATTGCACACAGATAAGGCTTCTATAAGGGTGCCAGTCGCACAGTTAGACAGTTGCAACATGCTGGCTTACAGTCTTTAAGTTACGCCCATACTATTAGATCAGGCAGGATGCCCAGCACCTTCTAATTATCCTTAAAAATAATCCATGATAAACTTGAGGTATTAGTTGATATTTTGCCCAAAATACGCAAGCTGGCAACGAGCGTCAAGGGTCCTTATTGTCTTGCAAGTCCCTACAGTCATATTACAAACAAATCATTAAAAAATGAAATATATTATATTCGTAAGTGAAGGTTCAAACACCAGTTCCCAGCAGGATGCAGACGAGCCACAATGCTACATAGAGGGAGATTGCACAGGTGCAAAATACTGATGAACAGCCACTCTCACACTTTTTATATATATTACATAAATACATACATACATACATACATACATACATACAAAGGGTCCTTGGAGATATAAAGCATGTAAGATAAAAAAAAAATCTTTTTTTTGTTTTTTTGTAGAATGTCTGTGGTTTGAAAAAACAAAAAAAGATATCTTGCAGGTTCTGAGTTGGTGCTTAAAAACCAAAAACAAGCTGAACACCAATATCCTGTTATACGGTCTGTTCTGTACAACTCAGAGGACATGGATATTCAGCTTGTTATTTACAGAAGAAAGGTTAAAATTTAAAAAAGAACACATATATTGGATAACTAAAAAAAATAAATTAGTGGGCCTGGAGTAAGTATGATTGGCTAATCATATGAGTAGAGATCTGCCAGAAACTGGTAGAGTCATGTGATTGGTTAAAACATTGCATATGATGAGTAAAGCTGGCACTCCCTGCCTCTGGAACACCTGATAAAGATTTACATACGTACTTTAAGCTATAATAGTAGAGCTATCATTCTCGTCTATGTAATTACCTGTGTCCTCCTTTCCTTGGATTTTAAAATTGTTGTACAGATCAAGCACAAGTTATATGAATAGTTTTACCACCTTTATTGGCATTTAATTGAGTGAGCATTAAAGATGTTAATCTAGCTGATCTGATACTGCTAATTATTATATAATTGTCACTTTACCTTTAGTTCAATTACAACCATTTAATGAATAATACCACATCAAGCATAGTAACCTTTCACCCAGCCTGAACTCTACATCTCACAATATAATGAGGTTTCTCACTGCCATTTAGACGTCCTCTATAAATATCTTCTAATGATTATGTATGCTACAAAAATAGTTAGCCATTTGTAGAGCCAATTCATGTGGAAACAATATGCCAGCTTTCTTCAAGACTGCAGATTCCTTCAAGATTTGTTATATAAATAACTTGTTCTTCTGTGTGATTTATTTTAATGGAGAAGTGGAAGAAATAATAATTCTTTGTGAATTAGAAACTGTACAATGACATTCTTACCAAGAGGATTTTACATAGTGAATTGAAAGCAGTAGAAATGCCAGCTAGGTCACAGTAGACGAAAAACATCAACACCTGAAATTCCGATGGGTACAGAAAATGTCAGACAGAAGTCAGTCTTGTGAATTAAACTGAAATTGAGTTACAGTATGATTTATTAACCTGATAGATGCTGAACATATTGAACAGTAAACTATACAAAGAGACCAGAGCCTAGAATAATAAACCGATACAGCTAAGGCCTCATGCTTACGACCATATTATGGATCTATGTTGTACAGATCCATAACATGGCGCTATGGCCCATACGCCAGCTTCATGTGCCTCCACGTGCCATGTTATAAAGGTATTCTCCCCTAGAAGCTTTGCTCCTAACAGATGCATTACAAGGCAGCACTCAAAGTGCCTTTCTTTTCGTAATGCTCCATATACCGCCATGCAAGGGTGCGTGCACAAGAAAGTAATGTGAACATGTCCTAAAGGCTGGATTCAAACAGTTACAATGCATATTTGGTTGCTGCAGATTCTAAAACACTAGAAAAATGTCTTGTGGGATTGCTTAATGCTGAGGCGCATAGTACATAAAAGTCGCCAACGCTCTGCTTACTCAATATCTGCAGAGATCCAAACATCCGTTGGCATCCACACAAAAACTGTGCCCCGGGAGCTTCATGGCATGGGTTTCTATCAACTAGCAGCTGCATGCAAACCTTACATCACAAAGCATAAGGGCGAGCGTCGGATGGAGTGGTGTAAAGCACGCCACGACTTGACTCTGGAGCAGTGGAAACATCTTCTGTGGAGTGATGAATAACCCTTCTTTATCTGGCAATCAGGTGGATAAGTCTGGGTTTGGTGAATGCCAGGAGAACGTTACCTGCCTGACTACATTGTGCCAACTGTAAAGTTTGATGGAGGAGGGATAATGCTATAGGGTTGTTTTTCAGGTGTTGGCCGAGGCCCTTTTGTTTCAGTGAATGGAAATCTTAATGCTTCAGCATACCAAGACATTTTGGAAAATTGTTTGTTTCCAACTTTCTGGGTACAGTTTGGGGTTCGGGCCTTTTATGTTTCAGTATGGCTGTGCCCCAGTGCACAAAGAAAGGTCCATAAAGGCATGGTTGTGTGAGTTTGATGTGGAAGAACTTAACTGGCCCACACAGAGCCCTGACCTCAAACCCATCGAACACCTTTGGGATGAACTACGTAGAACAGAGATTGTGAGCCAGGCACTCTTTTCAAACATCAGTGCGTGACCTCACAAATGGTCTTCTGGATGCATAGGCACAAATTCCTACAGGCATAATCCAAAATCTTATAGAAGGTCTTCCCAGAAGAGTGGAAGTGGTTTTACTGCAAAGGGGGACCAACTTCATATTAATGCCTACAAATTTAGAATGGGATGTAATAAAAGCTCCCGTAGGTTTAATGTGTATGTGTCCCATTACTTTTGTCCATATACACTACCGGTCAAAAGTTTTAGAACACCTTCATTTTTTCCTTTTTTTAATGATATTTACACAGTTTAATGTCTCAAATGTACTTTGATATGAAAGCATAGGAGAAATAAACAAGTTAAGATGAATAAAAATAATGGGTTAACTTTGTTTCAACAAATTAAATCTAGATTTTTGACGCTTCAAAGTAGCCACCTTTAACTGATATAACAGCTTTACACCATCTAGGCTAGGGGTCTCAAACTAGGCCTGGTAAGTGGGCCACATATAGAAAAAATGGGAAGTTGACGGGCCGCATTTCTTTCAAATTTGATACAATACAAAATTATTGTTAATCAATTAGTTATTTGAACTACTATAATAATGCTCTATTACTATAATACTGCATTACTATAATATTACCGCTAGGTTTAAACCTAATGAAAATTTGCGAGATTTCTCCACATGCTTATTTCAACAATCCAGTTTTCCAGCTTAAGTGTTGCTAAATGCAGTCCGGCGGCTCAGTTGGCAGCGTTTGGCAGACACACAAATGTCAAGATTGAGCAGCCCCTTTTTAGATAGTGCCACAGAGCCCTCTGTAGATACTGCCACAGTGCCCTGTAGATACTGCCACAGTGCCCTCTGTAGATTCTGCCACAGTGCCCTCTGTAGATACTGACACACACACCCCTTGTAGATAGTGCCACAGTGCCCTCTGTAGCTGCTGCCACAGTGCCCTCTGTAGATAATGCCACACACACCCCTTGTAGATAGTCCCACACACACCCCTTGTAGATAGTGCCACACACACCCCCATTAGACAGCTCCATTGGGGCTCCCTCTATGAGTGGAAACCCCAGCCACAGCGTTGCCGACGCTTTAGCCAGGGATTCCTCTGCTGGAGGAGCCCCTGATGTCACTGTCCATACACAGTGGCGTCAGGGGATCCACCTGGATCGGAATGTGATTTTAGGAGCAACCCCGGAGACGGTGTCCCAGAGCAGAGCACTAGTATAGGCTCTGCTTTGGAACTCTGGGGAAGCAACTGACATCAGTGTCCATATATGGACAGTGATGTCAGGGGCTTGCATAGAGCTGGAGTCCCGAAGCAGAGCCGCTCCTAGCACTCTGCCTAGGATTCCAGCTCTGCTCCTGACATCACTGTTCATATATGGACAGAGATGTCAGGGGCAAGCCCAGAGCTGGAGTCCCGGGCAGAGCGCTACTAGCGAATTTGATACAGTTGTTTCGACAAAGCCAGGAGTGGATCAAGAAAAAAGAAGAAAATACTTTTAGGGTGTTTTCAAAGCTAAAAACACTGTTCTAAACACATAGGCAGTGTAAGTCTGAAGTTCGCAGGAGTAAGATGCAACAAGTTTATTAAGAGACATACACTTCTTAATAAACTTGTTACATCGTGTGCTCTGTGCACCAAAAAGTTAAATTATAGAGGAATTGTGCCGGCATTGTGCCAGCTCCGCATTGTGCCAGCTAGCTTAGATTTCCTCTATAATTTACACCATTTTCTGGCTTAAATTATAGTAAATTTATAGATGTACACTTTATTATTTTTTTTAAAAAGTGTCGTAAGTGGCAGATAATCTCAAAAAGTTGCAAATTATTGTGAAAATATGGCGTGTCATAATTGGCAGCTATTTTAATGCCAGAATACTGGTATAAATGCCTACTTAGATACCCCCATAGCGTTCTTTTGACTTCAAAAGGGTTCTTTTAATATGTCTTATAAACTGCATAAAAAAATACTCATCCAAAACTATGTAATGTAAAACACGGCTGTAAAACGGCTTAAAAGTCTGCAATTTGCTAAAGTTGTAAACGCTTTTTGTTTTTACATGTTTTGTATGGGGAAAAAAAACAACCTGTGTGAACACGTTTTCATAGTTCGTACTGGTTTAGCACTCCTGTATGGGAAGAATGCGGTTATAATGATTGAGATTTTGCACATGTTCATATGTGGTGGTTTCTGATGGATTTTTTTTAGAACATTTTACTGTCATATATATATATATATATATATATATATATATATATATATATATATATATATATAAAGTGCCGCAAAAACACCGCCTGTGAACAAACCTTTATAGTTCTACTATAATAGACATGACTTGACCTTAGTAACTATAAGTAGCAATATATTAATATTCATATTTTTACAAATACACATGATCTAACGTACAATTTCCAGTTGTAGAATTTTATATACAACAAAACAATAGTACCCATCCACAACATAACCAAAGTGGTACGTGACATCATGATTTCTCTAAGTACATATCCTCCCTAATGTAAATTAAAGTGTCTGACAAGCAATACAGTGTTTAGCTGCTGTGCTTAATTTCTTGCTGATTTTGGAATAAATCTCAACTGCAAAACCCATTATTCGTCTGTTTTAGGCTGTTTTTTATAAAATGGTAATTTATGCAGAAGCACAGCCATGTTGATTATCTAAAATCCGCTGAATAAATTAATCATAATTAAAGCAATAAATCCTTATTATCCAGCAAGACACTAGAAATATTAGAAGCCATTTCTGCATGGCGCACATGAACACTGGATACACGTATAAGAATATATTAATACTGTTGTCAGGACGGGCGTTAGGGGGCGGCAAACTGGGCTACCTGCCTTCGGCACCACCACTCCTGGGGACACAAAAGAGGACCTAACTATTAGGGAAACATTTCTGTGTAGGGAGGGCACTATTACTGCGCGTGGGGCACTATTAATGTGTGAAGCACAAAGAGGGTACTATTACTATGCGGTGGGTACTATTACAGTGTGGTGCACAGAGGGTGCCTCATTTCCATCTTGGGCACTATAAAAGGCGAGTTTTTGTAAAGGGTGGGGAATAGGTAGGGAGGGTGCTGGAAAAGCAATGTGCCAAAGAGGTTTGTGTTGCAAATTTTGCAGAGGCAATTAGTGGCTGGAAGAAGTCATCATGGCGTTTTGTACCAGATGAAGAAAAGGTAACGACTCCAATGTGAAAAGACATTAACGGTGAGTCACCGTATATTCCTGGACTGTTATATGGTCTGCAGAGCGCCTGTATAGGACTGGTATCTGCCACTATACGGTCACTATATACTGGCAATATTGATCTTTGGTTTACTACACACGTTTTACTTCACAATAAAGAGTGGTCACATTATTTCTACATAGCTGAATGGTGGGTCCCAAAAACACACATCTTCATACGTCCATGTGAATCGTTTTCTTGAGTAACTGAATGCTGATGTGAACACACCCTTAAACCTAGATTTTCACATGAGCATATTTAATTTCATTTTCTGAATTTACGGAATGTGAACGACTATGTTGTTGGTACAATATTTAAAATTTTGGGTCCCATTTGTAATTTTGCCCAGGGCCACACTTTGTCTAAAACCGGCCCTGATACATAGTTTGCATGCAATACGGATGCACAAGAGAATTAAGTCCATTTACTATGTACTGTATTAAAGGGGTGCTTTTACACCAGCAGATTTTCTGCTTGGTAAACGAGTGTCGATCGACAATACAGTATGTCGCTCGTTTGCTGTTTTCAAATGGAGCAATGATCGGTAAGTATGGGGATGAACGATTGTTAATACGATTGTTCGTCTTCATACATTTCATTTACATGTTGTCGGCAGCACATGCCCTGAAAAATGGGAAATGGGCTGCCGATCAGCGACCATAAAAGATCAGATCAGCCAACAGGCTGTCGGGAAGGGGTTCCGGAAAAGCGCAGTATAGTTACATTGCGGTGATATTGCGGGCTCAGGAGCTGAGCCAGCACCATCACCGCCGGGTGTCAGATGTATGTTGCAGCTGACACTCTGTAATAATGGCCTGGAACTGAGCTAGTCTCTGATCTAGCCGATTAATCCCTCAGGTGCTAAGCTCAATAGAGATCGCAGCATCTGAGGGCACCCCAGTGAATATTGCTGGTGGCTACAACGGCAACCAGAGGCCTAATACTGGCCTCCCAGTCTGTCGGCTATGGAAGCCTCCTAGGACCTGCCCGGAGGCGGGGCCTAAAAGGCTTCCATAGCCGACAGAAAGATGGCGCCGGTTCAGGAGCTGAGCCGGCGTCATCAGCGGTGGGTGTCAGCTGTATGTTATAGCTGACACCCTGCTGTAACGGCAGGGACCGGAGCTAGCAGTGGTTTGTAACAAATAGACAGCCCTGCGATGTGATCGCAGGGCTGCCGACGGCTTCTATGGCAACAGGAAGCCTAATAATGGTCTCCTGCTCTGCCTATTAGGCCCCACCCTGGGGTGGAGCGTAATCGGCGTGCTGTCTGTGAGAGAGTCCCCTAGTGGGACTAAAAAAAAAATACATTCTTTTTACAAAAGTAATTTTATTGCTCAAAAAGTCGAATGTACCCCTAGATGGTACCAATCAAAACTACAGCTCGTCCCGCAAAAAAATAGCCCTCATAGTACTACGTCTAAATAAAAAGTTTAGGCTCCCATAAGTCAGGAAAGAAAAATATGCGTTTGTGCAGGCCCGAGGGGAACATTTCTTCTGTTTCAAGAGGCAATTTATCGAGGCCCTAAAATTAGGAAACCAGGAAGGGGAGGGCCCAAACATATCTGCTGGAAGCGAGGGTGCCCGTACTATACCAGGACAACACTTTCCCAGCAAAATTCCCCATACTGCAAAGGTGCAGAGTGTGGACCAAAATGGGAGATAAGAAAAGATAATATGTATCAGTGCGACACTGGTCTGTGCAGAAAGGATTGCTTCACAGCGTACCACACATCTATGGATTATTTTATTGTTTTTTTACCTAATTATTATACCACCTGACCATGCCCCAGATGTACTCTGCCCAGCTTACATATGCCCCCACATTATAAACTAAAATACTAGTACAACTAAAAAAAAAACTACTACCAAGCAAAATCCACACTTCAAAATCCAAATGCCAAGCCAGGGAGAACCCTTTTAACAATTTTTGGGGTGTGTGTCTCCAGTGGCACAAACTGGGCACGACATATTTGCCACTGAAATGGTATATCTAGGGAAAAATGTAAAAATTTTTTTGCACCATCAGCAGGACATTCATTTATGGAAAAGATCTGTGGGGTGAAAATGCTCACTACACCTCTTAATAAATGCCCTAAGGGTAGTAGTTTCCAAAATGGAGTCACTTCTCAGGTGTTTCTTTTATTATTTCACATCAGAGCATCTGCAATTGTGAACCAATACTTTGTAAGTCGCCAAATTAGGCCTCAATTTCGCATGGAACTCTTTCAGTTCTGAGCCCTGTCGATCGTCCAGGCAAAAGATTAGGGTGTTTCTAAAACCGTGTAACACAGCATAATAATTAGAGGGCTGTCTTTTCATGGTGGCACAAGCTGGGCACCACATATTGGCACATCTATGAAAAAAATTGCTATTTTCACTCTGCAACATCAAGTGTAAACTAATTTCTGGAAAACACATGCGGGGTTAACATGCTCACTACCCCCATAGGTGAATACCTTGAGGGGTGTAGTTTTCAAAATGAGGTCACTTATGGGGAGTTTCCACTGTTTTGGTCCCAAAGGGGCTTTGCAAATATGACAGAAAACAATCCAGCTAAATCTGCACTCCAAAAGCAAAATGGCGATCCTTCCCTTCTGAGCCCTGTCGTGTGCTCAAACAGCAGTTTATGATCACATATGGGTTATTGCTGTACTCTTGAGCATTTGTATTTTTACCTGATGAAGAGGCCAGTCCGGCCTTGAAACGCGTAGTAAATAAAATAATATCTGATATTACATTTGCTTGTTTTAAATCCTCACTACTGAAGAAGGGTTTTACCAGTTAGCAGCGCCAGGGAAAATCCGTTTTTTACTCAAACTTCTCAAATTACCGTAATCACGGTCTGTCCTCCCATTATAAAGTATGGAAGCACGGTCCGTAAAATAAAAAAATAGGACATGTCCTATTTTTTACTAAAGGTTTCTACGGCCCAGACACCTTCCCGTAAATATACTGGAAGGTGTCCATCGGCCATAGAAATGAATGGGTCCGTAATTACGGACGAAATCTACGTTCGTGTGCCTTAGATGGGTGTCCATAAACTGTACTTTTGGCTATGCAGTGTATTTTACTGTGACGGTCTATGCAAAACACAGAGTTAGTCAGAACCTCCTAAGGGTATGTGCACACGATAACTGCAATTACGTCTGAAAATACGGAGCTGTTTTCAAGGGAAAACAGCCCCTGATTTTCAGACGTTTTTTGAGCAACTCGTATTTTTCGCTGCGTTTTTTACGTCCATTTTTGGAGCTGTTTTCATTGGAGTCTATGAGAAAACGGCTCCAAAAACGTCCAAAGAAGTGTCCTGCACTTCTTTGACGAGGCAGTCATTTTACACGTCGTCGTTTGACAGCTGTCAAACGACGACGCGTAAATTACAGGTCATCGGCACAGTACGTTGGCAAACCCATTCAAATGAATGGGCAGATGTTTGCCGACGTATTGGAGCCGTATTTTCAGGCGTAAATCGAGGCATAATACGCCTCGTTTACGCCTCAAAATAGGTCGTGTGAACCCAGCCTTACAAAGTGATACTCTGCTGTGACTGCAATGCAATAGCAGCACCAAAGATGCAGTAGAACCCTGCGGGTGCTAAGATACAGTATATGCAAACATTAAATTTGTGGATTAATTTAAATTGCATTACTGATATATTTACTATAATTATTAACGTCAGGTTCTTACCACACATATTGATCAAATTGTGAGAGCCCATGTTGCCACGGCAGGGCGACCCTAAACGAAACATTATACATGTGCAATAAAAGACTCCCATCTCCCTACAAAATTAATTTAGGAGATAAAGAGACCAGTTTTATTTTGCTCTAATTAAAAACAGCCTTTTATAAATCTGCGCAGTCTAGAATTAACACTTTAAGGGCGCCTTTACACACTCAAATTTTTTCAATTCTCTTAAACTCTTCTAGAAGATTTTTCTGTGGTGTTCTTTATTTTTAAAATGCGTTTTTTCAAGTCCTATAATATAAAGGAGTGTATAAGAAAAACGCCCGAAAAAAATGCCATACCCAGAACATGCTGCATTTTGAAAAAAAAAAAAAGCCCATGACCCAAAAAATGCCCTTCAATAATTTACTAAAGACTTTAACCCCTTAACGATCGCCAATACGCTTTTTCATGGTGACCGTTAAGGGTACTTATGCCAGAGCGCCGCATTTCAAGGCACACTGACATAAGCCCGGCACAGATCTCCTGTGCCGGCTAAAGCGGGTGTCGGGCGGTCTAAAGACAGCCCGACACCTGCACTAACGGGTGGGATCGATTTCAACATTGATCTCACCCGTTTAACCCCTTAGATGTGGCACTCAATAGCGAGCGCCGCATCCAAGTGGTTTTGGAGGGAGGGAGCTCCCTCTCTCACCCCATCGACACCCTGCGATTGCAATCGCAGTGTGACAATGGCTTCTATGGCAGCCGGGGCCTAACAAAGTGTATTGCAGTGTATTATAAAAGCGATCAGGAGATCGCATAGTGAAGTCCCCTAGTGGGACTAAAAAAAAAGTTAGCAAAAAGTTGAATAAAGTTAATAATAAATAAATATTCAAAATAAAAAAAAATGAATAACCCATTTTTTCCCTTATAAAATACTTTAATATGAAAAAAAAAAATAATAATTTAAACATTACACATATATTTTGTATCGCCGCATCCATAATGACCCCACCTAAAATAAAAAACAATGCCAGAATTGCTGCTTTCTGTTCATTCTGCCTTAAAGCGTAACTAAACGTTCGATCGACTTTTTATTTTCTAACAGAATGTGTAATATAAATATGTTTTGTAATATACTTTATTAATGAATTTGGGCTCCTTTTTGTGTTATATGTGTTTTAAATGGCCACTCTGACACTTTTCTACCACATTTTATTTCTTCTACTTCTCCTATTGCTAGCAATCCGTACACCGTTTGAATGTATCGGTGTACGGATTCTGCTGCCTATGAGTACGGGTGGGTGGTGCCCCATCCTAACGTCAGATGGGCACGCCCCCATCGTGACGTCAGGAAGGTCTCTCTGCCTCTATATACTACACAGTTCTCTAGCAGCAGAGCGCATGGAAGAGACTATGTGCACTGGTCTCTGTGCCTGCATGATTCTCCCCCTCCTCTCCGGCAAAGACTGTCAGGACACTGTAATCTGAGCATCAGATAAGACTAGGACTGCTCAGTCCGCCCCCACCCCCCAATCACCCTGCCGTCCTGTCTTATCTTCCCTGCACTTGCCAGGGAAAGTAAAAAGAAAAACGGATTGCTTTCTCCTGGAGTGTGCAGAGATATTTACATCTCTGTATATAATGTGTTGTGCTGTGCATAGCTCAGTGCACGCTCACAGTATTGTAATTATCCCATCAGAGTTCACTACCCATGAAATACAGACAGATCGTAACATCACACACAGCAAGACACGCCCCTAGACACGCCCCTAGCAAATGGGCAGAATCAGGAAGTGTGAGAAAATAGATGTGGACGGTTTCACAAGAAAAAAAGCTGCAAAAAGAGGTACTTTGAAGTGAAAAAAATTGCTAGGAGTAATGTATTTACATAGAGGGACATAATGGCAGTTGAAACATTTTTTTTTTAGTTTTTTAGTTTAGATACGCTTTAAACAAAATGTGATAAAAGTGATCAAAAAATCGCATGTACTCCAAAATGGTACAAATAAAAACTAGAAGTCGTCCCGCAAAAAACAAGCCCTCATACAGCTGCATCGGCGTAACAATAAAAAATTATGGCTCTGGAAACATGGCGACACAAAAACAAATAATTATGAAAAAAAATAAGTGTTTTTACTGTGTGAAAGTAGAAAAACATACAAATTCTATATAAATTTGGTATCCCCACAATCGTAATGACCCACTGAATAAAGGTATCATGTTATTTATACCACACAATAAATGGCGTAAATTTAAGAAAAAAGTGTGGCAAAATTTATGTTTTTTTGTCCATTACTCCCCAAAAAAGTAAATCAATAAATTATATGTACCCCAAAATTGTGCTATTAAAAATTACAACTTGTCCCATAAAAAACAAGACCTTATACAGCTATGTCGACGCAAAAATAAAAAAGTTTGAGCTTTTGGAATGGGACGATGGAAAAACGCAAAAAATAGCTTGGTCATTAAGGTATAAAATAGGCCGGCCATTAAGGGGTAAAAGAAACATCTGGACGCAGTGTTTTTTTATAGCCTGATCCTGGTCTGCACAATATTTAATTGTTACAGGATCAGTTATTGCTCAAAATTTCTTGTACAAGCGGAGACCAAAAAAATATCGCAACCATAATCAACCATTTTGGATACTATTGAAACAGTCAACAGTATATAAACTAGTTGAACAGTTAGGGTATGTTAACACGGCTTATTTTCGGCCGTTTTTCAGACCGGAAAAGGAAAAAAAAACGGCTGAAAAACCGCAATCTGCCCATTGATTTCAATGGGAAAAACGACAATCTGTTTTGATAGAGTTTTTTTATGCGGCAATTTTGAAAAACTGCCGAATTAAAAAACGCCCGTGAAAAAGAAGTGCATGCCACTTCTTGAGCGGTTTTTGAAACCGTTTTTCATTGACTCTCTAGAAAAACAGCTCCAAAAATGTCCGTTAAAAACGTGAGTTTGAATAAAAAACGGCTGAAAATCTTTTCCCTTGAAAACAGCTCCATATTTTCAGACGTTTTTTGCCAATCGTCTGAATATACCCTTACAGTCACTCACCTGCACAAAAGTATATAAAGATTCTTGTGCTCTTCACCCTACGCCCTCTTTCCATGTCTGTCAATCTTGGGTCTGTAACTTCCATAGTCATGTCCTTTGATGGTGAGCCCACTTTGGTTAGTACACAAGGCGGCACCCACATAATAGCCCACAAACACTGTGGAAGCTAGGAAATAAAACCAAGACCTATATATACCAGTTTGTTCAAAATAACAAAAGAAAAAAATTCACTTTTTACACTGATGTTTTGCAATGATAGACATAGAGAAAAAGAGAAATATGAGTATTAGGGTATGTTCACATGGCCTATTTTCGGCCATTTTTTGGGCCGTAAACGCCTGAAAAATGGCAAAATCACAAGCAGAATGCCTCCAAACATCTGCCTATTGATTTCAATGGGAAAAACGGCGTTCTGTTCCGACTGTCCGTTTTTTTACGCGGCCGCATATAAAGACGGCCACGAAAAAGAAGTGCAGGTCACTTCTTGGGACGTTTTTGGAGCCGTTTGAAACAGCTCCAAAAACGGGCGTAAGAAAAGCAGTGAAAAATCGCGAGTGGCTTAAAAAACTTCTGAAAATCAGGAACTGTTTTCCCTTGAAAACAGCTCTGTATTTTCAGAAATTTTTGAGTTTGTGTGTGAACATACCCTTAGGCTGCCAAAATAACATTTCTCTATCTTCCTCCTACTATAACATTTTAGTAGCTATTTTGGCATGTAAACCTGAGAAGATACAATTTTGCTTCATTGAGTGGTATTACAGTGTATTTCATGTAATAATTGATTTACTTTATCTTCAGCATTCTAGCACAATATGCCAGAACAGAGATTATCTGCAAGCTGCCAAAATTAACATTTTGGATAACCAGACTGAGACCTGATTCACACGAGCGCTGCGCATTTCGGACATGAAAAACTGCAGTTTTTCACGTCCGAGGTGCTTCCGTGCTCAGCGCTGCGGGACGCGATGTCACTCATCCCCCATAGTTGAGATTCTATGGAGGGATGCGTGATGCGCGAAAAGAACGGACATGTCCTATTTTCGCATGGACCCTTCACATGGTCCGTTGAAACAACGGCTGTGTGAATGGCCACATTGAATTATATAGGTCCGTGGGACGGCTGCGGTTTCAACGGCTCGTGTAAATAACCCCTAAGTATGTAGGATTTTTGGTGAACGTCACAGTGTCAAAGTTCAGAACTGTCTGCCCCCTAATTACTAGTTTCCACTTTGATAAATCTCTTTCTACAATGACTAGGTCGTGAACAAACACTTTTTATTTATCGGAGTCCGAAAAAGCTGTTATGGTCACATACATTATAACTGCAGATCTTAATATAAAACAATGGCTCTTTTTAGTATGGAATATTATACCATGTCAGTCCTGGGTTAGGTAGATCTTCTTTCATAAAAATAGAATGGCCCATATTTACTAAGGGTATGTGCACACGATAACGACCATTACGTCTGAAATTACGGAGCTGTTTTCAGGAGAAAACAGCTCGGTAATTTCAGACGTAATTGCATGTACTCACGTTATGCGAGGCGTCAATTACGGGCGTAATTTGGAGCTGTTCTTCATTGGAATCAATGAAAAACGGCTCAAATTACATCTCAAGAAGTGTCCTGCACTTCTTTTGACGAGCCGTCTTTTTTACGCGTCGTCGTTTGACAGCGACGCGTAAATGACAGGTCGTCGACACAATACGTCGGCAAACCCATTCAAATGAATGGGCAGATGTTTGCCGACGTATTGGAGCCATATTTTCAGACGTAAATTGAGGCTTAAAACGCCTCCATTACGTCTGAAAATAGGTTGTGTGAACCCAGCCTAATAGTTACAGTGTAAACTTAGAACAGGCAAGGACTAAGGCTTTATTCAGATGAACGTGAAAAACGTCCGTGCAACGCGCGTGATTTGCACGCGCGTTGCACGGACCTATATGTGTCTATGGGGCCGTGCAGACATGTCCGTGATTTTTGCTCAGCGTGAGTCCGCTGAAAAAAAGTCACGACATGTCCGTTCTTTGGGCGTTTTGCACGCATCACGCACACATTGAAGTCAATGGGTGCGTGAAAACCACGCATGCCGCACGGAAGCACTTCCGTGCGAACTGCGTGATACGCGCAAGAGCTGTCAAAAGGATGAATGTAAACAGAAAAGCACCACGTGCTTTTCTATTTACAAACATCCAAACGGAGTGTCTTTGAGAAGAGCGAACCCGGACAACCGAACCGAACTTCACCGGGTTGGGCCGAACTCGTTTTGGCCGAACCCGGCAAAAAAAATTCCGGTACGCGGCGTCCGGATATAGTCACTGTCCAGGGTGCAGAAAGAGTTAAACTGTTTCAGCACCCTGGACAGTGACTTCCGATCCCAATATACATGAACGAGTAAAAAAAAAAAAAAAGTTCTGACTTACCGATAACTCCCGGCTTCTTCCTCCAGTCTGACCTCCCGGGATGACAATTCAGTCCAAGTGACAGCTGCAGCCAATCACAGGCCAAGCACAGGCTGCAGCGGTCACATGGACTGCCGCGTCATCCAGGGAGGTGGGGCCAGATGTCAAGAGAGGCGCGTCACCAAGGACGCGTCACCAAGGCAACGGCCGGGAAGTTCTCGATAAGTACGACCCTCTTTTATTTTTTTTAACAGGTTGCTAGATATGGTGATCGGAATTCACTGTCGAGGGTGCTGAAAGAGTTACTGTCGATCAGTTAACTCTTTCAGCACCCTGGACAGTGACTGACGTCGGCTAGAATCATCTCTATGATGGTGGCTGCGCGAAAATCACGCACCCGCGCATCATACACGGATGACACACGGAGCTGGCAAGTGATTTTTGCGTGCGCAAAACGCCGCGTTTTTGCGTCCGCAAAAACGCCACGTTCGTGTGAATCCAGCCTAACTGCGCAAGATTTATCACAGTGATGCACTATCATGGCACATTTTGCCTGACCCGTTGGACATTTTTCTCTTTCTCATACCACTTTTGATTTTCGCTTACTTTGCCACTTAATTCTGTGCTAGTATTTGGAGCACGATAGCACATTTTCAGCTGCTCCCCCTTTGACAAGCCACACCCCTTTCAGAAATGCCTTCTTTTTGGAACACTTAAAAAGTATCAAAATTGTGCCAAACAACAACGTATGCCCAAATTTTTCAAAACTTTTTAGACCCACACACAGTAATACATCATCCACAATATTTTCAAAATAACACAATGAATATCTAATCTATCTAAATATAATTGTATTCTTATTTTCCGACAGAATATATATATTTCTATTGACATGGGTATTTCATATGAATTGACCTATATATTCTAATGATTTATCATGTCCAGTGTAGCCTATAAAATTCCTGTTCAATTTCAGATTATGTCAGGTCCATGAAATAGTGGTCCCTCAAGTCACAATGGCTTCAAGTTACAATATTTCAACCTACAATCGTCTTTCCTGGGCCCTTGTAACTTAAAACCACATTTTAACATACAATGCCACAGACCGTATGGATCTCTGGCGCGTGTGATTGACTGGAAGATCCAACGAAGCAGCACGCAATGATTTGAGGGCTAGTAGCGCCTCCCTGTACTACATGTCCTGTAATGCTCTTTACCTTTGACAGGATGAGTTGCTGCCACACTTTATTTTTCTGGTATACTCTGCACTGTACAGGAGTCTAAAGAAGTTCCTGTCCTCTTTATAGAAATTGCTTTACAGCTTCCAGCAGCTATTTCCGACTTTTATATGTAAGGACTTTCTTTATCTGTATTAGTTATCGGCTTATTAATCTTTTTTCAGATTTTTGGTTGACATTTTAGGGGCTTTGGAACCAATTACTAGCTTTCCATTGAGTTATGGTCTCAAATTACAATATTTTCAGCTTAAAGTTGTCGTCCCGGAACCAATTAATATTGTAATTTGAGGGACCACTGTATATATCGTATTATTACTTTCTAGTGTACATAATAAAAACAACAAAAGTACAGACGAGATCCAATGTGTAAAGTGTAATCTACCCTTATTTTGTAACATATGCACTAACAATGGGCCATAATATTCTACCAGAATTCAACCCTAAATAAATAGGTTTATCATTGAGCAGCAAATCGCTATATGAGCGGTCATTGCTATAATACATATGAATTTGGCTATATGAAGCTGTATTAACTCCTTCCCAAAATTTTACATACAGTTACGTCATGGCCAGGATTCCTGCTCCATACTCCGCAGGTGCAGGATGTATATTACAGCCAACACTTCACTGTAATAGCCTGGATCGGTGAGAACTCTGATCCTGGCCGTTTAACCACTTAGATGTGATTATCAATAGCGACCACAGCATCTCAGCCTTTCAAAAGAGGGGGGTAGCCCCCTCCTTCAGCCTAGCTGTGCGATTGCGAGGTGTCAATAGATGTCATAATAGACTGCAGGCTTACTAAAGGCCCCCAAATCTGCCATTATTGTGCTAAATAAAAAGTAGTTGAATAAAGATTTTTTGATATAAAAAAAAAAAAAAAGATTAAAAGCTGAAAAAAAAACCTTTTCCCATATGGTATTTTTTTTTTTTTGAAGCTGCCAGAATTGCTGTATTTTGGCCACTTTGCATCCCACAAAAAAAATCAAAATACACTCTTCAACACTGGCAAGCTAAGATGAATAAAATTTCTAGATTTGAGGTCCAGCTGGACTAATAGATCACATGATAAACATAGACCTACGTGGGCTCCTTGGCTCAAATTTACTGCAATATCCACTTAATTCCTCTCTTCCATGGTTGTGTAGGTCCGGATTGACAGCTGGAGGGCTTGTGATATTCTAAAGTGGATAGGTCATCAGTTGTCAGAAGCTGGAAAACCCCTTTAAGTTGCATTACTAAAAATGTACGCATGACTTACTGTCGCATGACTATTTTAGGGTGCAATTTGTTTGAATGTTGCATGCATACATCCAAAAAAAAATGTAAAAAAATTACATATTGCAAATATGTCACAATGCAATGCAAGGAATGGTCGGAACTCCGTTTTTAATGTGGTTGATGTGGAAAGGCAGCTGCCCATAATGCAATAAGTTTTGAAATGAGTCCTGTTACATTTGGAGTACTGCACCTCCACACTCCGCACATAGCATATACAACAATGTTCATGAGAAACCGGACAAGTGGGGCATTTTTATTGTGTTGGGGCTTACATAGGGGGTGCTAATATGTCAGGGTACTAAAGACAGATCTTTTCTCAATTTGGGGCCTACTTGAAGGGCACTATTACTGCGTGTTCAGCATTAAGGGGGCACGATTACTGTGTGTAGTGGCAGTAAGGGGAAACTATTAATGTGTAGAGGCAATAAGGGAGCATTGAACTTTGAATGAGCACTAAATAGGCACTATTAGTGTGTGGGGCACAAAGACAAACACATTAAAGTCTGAGGCACTAATATTACCATCTGTTTGGCACTATGCCGTTTTCTTTTTCAGTTTTTTTCTAGTTTCTTCTCTTCCTCCGCCTGACTTTTCCCTTTGCTATAAATTTGCTTCGGCCTCGCTCTCAAATTCTCCTCCAAACTGCTGTTTTTTCACAAATATCATTGCTCATTTTTTTCCTCCAAGTTGTACTCTCCTGTGACAGTCTCTGGCGTCCTTTCCACTCAGACTGCAAAATGGCTGCAAGGGCATCATGACACCCCTGTAATAACCGGTTTGCAACCAGTGGCTCAATTACTGTAACTTTTTTTTTGCATGGACACGCAACAGAGAAATCATGCAACATCTTACCACAGTCCCTATTTGTATAATTGCGCTTTTTATGCTTTTGACCACATCCACAAATATTGGACTAACGAGAGCTCCGCCTCCACTGTGTCAAACATAATGCTCTGGCACTTCCTTTTTAGTTTAGGACGCCGCTCATATGAACAATGTATATATAAAAAACTGCTTTGAGTCAAGCACATTTTGTACGATATCCTGTTTAAGCCTCAGTACTTGAATTTAAACAGCTGTGAATAAGACTAGATGCATCAAATTTATCACAGTGGCTCATGCTGGATAATAAATTTAGCTTATCTTTAGTCACTTCTGTCTAACTTTATACCACATCTTGGTTTGATTACTTGAGACCACTTTTTTGCACCAAAACTTTGGCGCATTTTGACGCATCTTAATCCACTCCCCCTTTTCCGTCAAGCCAAGTCCCCTTGTTAGATGAGTCGCATAAAGCATCTTAAACACTTTGTAAATGTTGCACTTGCATGTGCGCCAGAATTATGGCGCATTTTGATTAGTAAATATTTCATTGTGTTTATAAAGTGATAAGCATAGGTTGTTATGAGTATTAATAGTATTGTTTAACAATAAAAATCACTACCCGTGCTGTTTTGGGTATTGTCATCTTTTACACTACTGTGATATTCTTGGTTTATAGCTTGTTTGTTTTATGGTATATTATAATATCAGTCTATCTATCATCTAATATTTATCTATCCACATGTCTAGGGGTATAATTACATGTGGCAGATTTGTAGAAATTTCTGCAACTGAAAAATAGTTTCCATACATATAAATGCGGTAGTTTTCGCTGCATGTGCATGGATGTCTGCAAGCCCGAATCAGATGAATGGGATAGTAGCAGAAATTCCTGCAACAAATCTGCCGCATGTGAATATACTCTATCTTTCATATCAATCAATCTTTTTCTCTCATATCTATCTATTTCTCATATCTATCTCATATCTATCTATTTCTCATATCTATCTATTTCTCATATCTATCTCATATCTATCTATTTCTCATATCTATCTCATATCTATCTCTCTATTATCTATCTTATCCCAGAAATAAATCCAGCAGCACTCCGGTAATCAAGGTGAAAAAAATTTGGTTTATTGTGCCAACATGGCAAGTGCAACGTTTCCGTCCCACCTTGAGACCTTTTTCAAGCATGCTGAAAAAGGTCTCAAGGTGGGACGGAAACGTTGCACTTGCCATGTTGGCACAATAAACCACATTTTTTTCACCTTGATTACCGGAGTGCTGCTGGATTTATTTCTGGGATATCTACATTGTCTTTGGATCAAGACTATTAGCTGGCACCCTTTATTATTGGACTATTCTGTTTGAAAACCGAGTGCTGCTGTCTCTCTTTGCTGGTGTATTATCTATCTTATCTATCGCTCATATCTATCTATCTATCTATCCAGTGGCGTAACTACCACTGTAGCAGCCGTAGCGGCTGCTACGGGGCCCACGGCATGAGGGGGCCCGCTTCGCCCGCCGGCACGGACCCCCACCATGGCCGGAGGCTCCGCTAGCAGCCGCTATGGATGCTACAGCGGGACGCCACTGAACACGACTACGGCAGAGCAGGGAGGTATCTCCCCGCTCTGCCATTAAACAAAAGACATGTATGCCCTATCCACAGGATAGGGCATACATGTGTGATCGCTGGCATTGATAGGGAGAACGGGGGACTGAAAGTCCCCTGAAGTTCTCAATCACAAACCTCGGACTTCCGGGGTCTGTGTCGGCAGCTCCGTAGAAATTAATGGAGCGCCGGTCGCGCTTGTGCGCATGCGTGACCAGCGCTCCTTTCATTTTTATTGAGCTGCGCAGACGCCGAAAGTTAGAGGTTAGTCATGGAGAACTTCAGGGGCCTTTCGGTCCCCCGTTCTCCCGATCGCTGCCAGCGATCACACATGTATCCCCTATCCTGTGGAGATGGGATATATGTCTTTTGTAGGACACACTGTAGGTCGGATTTTTTGGGGAGGGGGGACGCTGTATGACATTCCCTACGGGGGGTGGGGCTGTATGGCGTTCCCTACTGGGGGGGGGGCTGTATGGCGTTCCCTACGGGGGGGCTGTATGGCGTTCCCTACAGGGGAGGGGGCTGTATGGCGTTCCCTACAGGGGAGGGGGCTGTATGGCGTTCCCTACAGGGGGGGGGCTGTATGGCGTTCCCTACAGGGGGGGCTGTATGGCGTTCCCTACAGGGGAGGGGGCTGTATGGCGTTCCCTACAGGGGGGGGCTATATGGCGTTATCTATGGCATTAACGCCATACAGCCCCCCTGTAGATAACACCATACAGACCCCCCCTGTAGATAACGCCATACAGCCCCCCCTGTAGATAACGCCATACAGCCCCCTCTGTAGAGAACGCCATACAGGCCCCCTGTAGATAACGCCATACAGAGTCCCCCCTGTAGATAACGCCATACAGCCCCCCCTGTAGATAACGCCATATAGCCCCCACTGTAGAGAACACCATACAGCCCCTGCTGTAGATAACGCCATACAGACCCCTTTGTAGATAACGGGGCTGTATGGCGCTATCTACAGGGGGGCTGTATGGCGCTATCTACAGAGGGGGCTGTATGGCGTTATCTACAGGGGGGCTGTATGGCGCTATCTACAGAGGGGGCTGTATGGCGTTATCTACAGAGGGGGCTGTATGGCGCTATCTACAGAGGGGGCTGTATGGCGCTATCTACAGAGGGTCTGTATGGCGCTATCTACAGAGGGGGCTGTATGGCACTATCTATAGGGGGGCTGTATGGCGCTATCTACAGAGGGGGCTGTATGTCGTTATCTACAGAGGGGGCTGTATGGCGCTATCTACAAGGGGGGAGCTGTAAAAAAGGCACTATTTACAAGGGGGGGTTGTGTGACACCCAGGGGAGGGGGGGGCCCCCCAGTCACAAGTTTGCTATGGGGCCCAGTCTCTCCTAGTTACGCCCCTGTATCTATCTAATATCTATCTATCACATATCTATCTATCTATCTATCATATCTAATATCTATCACATATCTATCTATCTATCTATCTCGCATATCTATCTCATATATATCCATCTACTGTATCTCCTTTAATACAATGCTCAATGTTATCCACAAAGAAGTGACGTCTGTTTGCGTGTGATTCCATGATTGATGGGAAATAATAATCAGTCTACTTCTAATGCATAGTGGCTTTTTCAGTAAACATTTTAACAAAATAAAACCATATTTTCATATACATTTGATTTGTTGCTAGGGAACAAGGGATATTACATGATGTCAGTTTAAAATTACGTAAATAGATGTTTTAGACATAATTTAGCTCTTAGACTGACAACTGTATAGTGATTGCACAACCATTCTACAATTTTACCAATTTATTAAAGCTTGGTATGTTCAGTCTGACTTTTTTGTTTTACTGTTCCTCAGCATACTTCCAATTTCATACAAATCCGACAGAAAAGAAGATTGTGGCATGCTCCCTCAGACTCTGTATGTACTTTCCCTCCTAATACAGAGGAATACAGGCTCTTTACCGTGTGCATGAAATCAAATTAAAAACGGAATTATTCCGTTTTTCAATAAGGATTATAAAAACAAAAAGAAAAAAAAAAAAGATATGGAATAATCTTAAAATTGGATCTGGATAAAACAGTTAACAAGCAATACACTACAGATGTTGGGCAAATGTTATAGATGCCAACCAAATGCATAGATAAACAGTTGATCTACGGTTTTGGATTTTATTCGGTCATTGTCGGGTGCAGTAGTTGGAAAGTCCTTCATGCCAAACGACAAATCTGCATCCCATCCCATCAAGACTAGGACACAGATCAAGACAGAATTCAGCGCTTAGTCATTTTATCTTATGGAGTTGTAGTCCAAAATGACAACCTTCATAAACCAACCATGAACAACAAGTCATTCAGAAAATGGCATTTTATTAGTCCATTGGGAGAATGTTGAAAGCTACCTAAAGCATTGTTCCTGGAGTAGGATGGTAGCGCTCTATATTGCTGGGACATCCATTAAAGTGCACCATAATTAAAGTGGTAATATATAAGCTGGATATAGGTGAAAATACAGAGAGCGAAAGAGAGAGAGAGAAAGAGAAAGAAAGAGAGAGAGAGAGAGAGAAAAAATTTGAGAGAAAATGAGAAAGAGAGGGATAAAATGAGAGAATGAGAGAGGGAGAAAATGAGATAGAGGGAGAGAGAGAGAGAGAACTGGGTGAGCACATATTTTTTTTCCCGAGTTGCGTTTTTTTTGCGTCTGATTCACAGCTTTTCCGCAGTAAAAATCGCAACACCTGCTATTTGCTGCGGGTTTTAGCTCACCATTGAATTCAATGGGGAAAACCCGCAACAGCGCTTCTCAACATAAATTTACATGCTGTGGATTTATTAAAAAACAGTTACAAAAAAAACCTAACAACCTAATTAATATGATAAAAATAGGCCATGTGCCAATATTTACCAAACGCCCTTTTTTAATCACATTATATTTATTTAGCCTCAAATTTAAGTTTGGTAAATTAAGATGTTAAAGGGGTTTTCCAGGCAAACACATTGATAGCCTATCCTTAGCAAGCATTCTCATTTGTATGCGGTCATCTGATGCGTCTGTACTGTAGGGAAGAACACGGTCAAATTATGAGATAACTAGATTTTTGTGCACCATTATTATGAAAGGGCCAATCCATCAAACTGTGATTGGTGGAAGCTCAAGACTGGGACCCCCATGATAAGCAGAACCCATCACCGTGACAATTGCTGGAGCTTCACAGCCGTTAATCTTACCAGACATAGAGGCATATCCATACATGTGTCTGGGCCTTACACTGCAGTTTAGCCCCACTTTTTCTGCTGATCAGTCGGGTCCTGGAAATTTGACCACCCGCTATGACACATTGATGAATGGATATTAGAAAGATCTGTAACTTTTATGTACTACTACTGCTCCCACTTCATGAAATATAAAGCAGGCATGTTTATTCAAGCATGACATTAAGAAGAACAATGCCATGTCTGATCAACCACCACATTAGTAACGCTTTCATCAAAGGTCTTAGATTCCATTGCTGTGCCAGTGTTTTATTATTCATTATATCTATACAGAACATTCATCATGGATAATACGTGCTGCCCGATGCAATATGTGATATCTCTATGACAATGGCCAAATGGTTGATTGCTAGGCTCAGTGCCACACCAACGGTGGTGACTGGTTATGGGGAAAAACTTAAAGACTGGCCATCTTTAGATACATTTTTATGCCAGGGATGACCTCACATGAAAATATATGGTTTTACATAAAAAGGAAAAAAAGGCAGAGGAGAATGGTGACCATTGGAGTCCAAACAGTCGCCATGGAAAACCTCACAATGTCCTCTCCAAAACGAAAAATCTAAATATGCACTCAGCTTTAAATTGGTTACCAATAATGCAGGTAGGAAACGAGAAGGATACTGAATGGTTGGCTCAAATTAAATATTCAGAGAAGACCATTCTGTGAGCACTCTTGCCAGGCACTGCGCCATGCTTACCCAACCAAGTGTTTTAAAGCATTATCACCACTCATGATTTTTCAAATGAGAGCCACCCCTACAATTCAGAGTGAGATCAGAACAAAAACATGTATTGCACAAGATAAGTGTACAATAAGTTTAATTGAGATTTCCACTTTTGACTTAATTACTAGAAAATAATAATATGAGCACATTGTACCCTCAGTTACTACATGACATTTTAGAGAACCGGTCACCTTTCATTTTTTGTTATATCAATTACTTATATCGCTTTTTTCTTACATAACATTCACAGCTGTATTAATAGGGACAGTTGGAAATATGCAATGAGTGTGGCCATTTTGAATGCATTAAAAAAGCAACCAGTCACGTCAAAGCCTTGTGTGAATGTTAAAAGGGTTGTCTCATTAGATGATATCCACATTATAGAGGGGTGACCTCTGCTCAGTGGAGAGACACTGGAAAGCATGGCTCCTGCTCTGGAAAACTTAGCGTGACCATGTGTAACATGGCCGCCCATACACTTGAAAAGGTGGACTGCATAACCACGTGTAGGTGCCCGCATTTTGCTAGCTGACTTACCCGCGGTAATCAGCTTATCGCCTGTGGGTCCTGACTTAGAGACTGAGTTGTTCAGATGGGACAACACTTTAAAGGAGGGGAGAAGGGCTGTAAAGTGAATTATGAAAGATATGCAAAAATATACTTATAATAAAATCATTTTTAAACAACAAAAAAAAATTATTATTGCAATGTATACAAAAAAATGTAACAAAAAGGTGACCGGTCCTCTTCAGATAATTCATATAATTAGAAAGAACGGACTGCAATTCAAAACCATTTTTAGGATTTCTAACCAGATGTATTCCACAACTGACATTTAGCTCATAGTAACCAAAAACAGTGGGTACCAGTGGTTTTAATATACGTCTTTCAAAGGAAGAAAAAAGAAAAACAACTCAAAACGTGAACAAGTTACAATTCTTCAAAATTAACATCCAGTTGGAACAGCAAATAATTCACATTTTTAGGCAAACCAGATTAATTTCTGAAACAAATGCCCAAACTGCATTTTAATGATGCTTTGATAAGACCCTGTTAATAAATTCTACAACCCTGTAACACATAAATCTGGTATTAGGCTTACTTAAGAAAAAACAATATTGTAGCAAACGTGTGTTGCATAACCTTTAGTGCTGGAATTATTCTACTTTTAGAGAAAATTTGTGTTCCCATTAGTGCAAAAGTTTAAAAGAAACAGCCGCATACATTAAGGTAAAAACTTTTAAAAAATCTTACATCTGTCGTAATATATTTAAATGAATGAAATAACATCTAGAAGAAAATATCTCATTACTTTTTTTTTGTAAAATTCATAAAAATAAATCTCTAAAAAGTACTGGCTTTAAATATCACACAGTGATAAACATAATGTGCTATATACATTAATAACAAGAAGGGATCATAGGGCACTCCTAATACTCTTCAATGTCATAACCTATTGGAGTTAATAGAGCTGTATGTCATGCATTAACTATTTCATTTAAAAGATAAACTAAGAACATTAAAGAGAGAAATAGTTGGTAATAAACAACCAGTAAATATAAATGTCGATGATGCAGCTGGCAGGTTGCCTGGCGTACTTCGTCTTGTTTGGAACAGCTTATTGTATAGTCTGCAGGCCGTAAAAAAACAGAAGCCTAAAAAACAAATAACAGCATATGGCAGCACAGCGAACCCAATAGAAGTGGAAGACTGAACAAAAAAGAGGTGCAAGCACAGGGCAAGCCTCGTGCCAGTATTACATATAAATGTATACTATATGTATATGGTGTGTAATTAACGGTATGCAACTACAAATGCATTAATAATGCCACAGGCATCATTTTCTTAATCTTAGGGCTTATTTAGACGAACGTGATATTCGTCCGTGCAACGCGCGTGATTTTCACGTGCCTCGCACGGACCTATGTTAGTCTAGGGGGGCGTTCAGAGTGTCCATGAGTTTCATGCAGCGGGTGTCCGCTGCGTAAAACTCACGACATGTCCTATATTTCTGCGTCTCTCGTGCATCACGCACCCATTGAAGTCAATGGGTGCGTGAAAATCACGCGCAGCACACGGAAGCACTTCCGTGGGACGCGCGTGATTCGCGCAACAGCAGTTAAAAGTGTGAATGAAAACAGAAAAGCACTACGTGCTTTTCTGTTTACATACATACAGAGTGTCATAAGTATTTCGGCTGCACGAAAATCACGTAGACGCGCATCATATGGTGATAACACATGGAGCTGTTAAGTGCCTTTTGCGCGCGCAAATCGCTGCATTTTTTGCACGCGCAAAACGCACACGCTCGTGTGAATCCGGCCTTACTGACATATAGTTTGTTAAAAAAAAAATAATAATCGACCTTAAAAACAAATATCAGAATGTGGTTTATATGTTACATGTTTTAAGACATTAGATCTTTAGAGTTTATTTAATTCAATCTCTGGATATTTATCGTGTGAGCTACTAAAGCGACTATGTCTGTATCTGATCAGACTTGCTGCCATGTTAAAGGTCTGTGAAGGAACATGGCTACCTAGAAGCTGATCACACAGTACCAACAATGTTGTGCTGTTAGACCTTTCTAAAGTAAGGACAGGATTTTTTTTAATTTAACTAAATATTCTTACACTATATAGAGTAAGAGACGGGGGGGATGTTAAGTTTTCTGATATCTAAAACGGCATTTGCATGTAAAAAGCTGTTAAAGTTCTGCAAGGACTCCGAGAAAGCATGTGAGTCTTATTACCTCATACAAGAAATTTGTCAATCACGGTGTGGGTGGAGGAAACAGGACTCACATGCTTTCACTGTGAGTCCTGGAAGTATTTGAAGAGGTAATTCAGGCTGTAAACATTTTTTTGTAAGGGCTGGAAATGAAGTAAATAAGCAAAAAAAGCAGTACTTTCCTATCCTTGTCCCGGGCGATCAAGCGCTGACGGATCGGTGGTTGTTTATATGCACGTAGCATGTGACCGCTGCAGCCAATCAGAGGGCTCAGCGAGGCAGTGTTGACAGATCATATTTTTGGCATAATGTCAGAAATACAACACATGACCGCTGAGCCCTCTGATTGGCTGCAGCGGTCACATGCTATGTGCATGTAAACATCCACCGGTAATGCCGCAGGGGGCAAGGATAGGTACTGCTTTTTTTGCTTATTTTTTTCCCCAGTCCTTACTAAAAAAAAAAAAACAGATAACCCCTTTAAAAATGTTTTAAGAAAATACTTAATAAAATTATAGAAAACGATATGCCCATGCTGTGTCTAATCTTCTATCCTGTGCTGCAGAAAGGGTAGTACAAAAGACCTGGCTGAGAAGCTTTAAAATGTACTGTATGAATTACAATGTTTTATATTTTAATATAAATAAATCATACAAGCAACTTGTTTTGTAAAAAAAAAAATTATGTATGATATAACTAATATAACTTATAAGCTAAACGTCATCAATTTGTGGTAGGCCAGTCAAGTTTACCTTGCTCTAAGCCACCTGCCTTAAAGAGGCTGTCACCAGATTATAAGTGCCCTATCGCCTACATAATCTGATCGGCGCAGTAATGTAGATAACAGCGGTTTTTATTTTGAAAAACGATAAATTTTGAGCAAGTTATGAGCAATTTTAGATTTATGCTAATTAGTTTCTTAATAGACAACTGGGCGTTTTTTTACCTTTTTACCAACTGGGCGTTGTAAAGGGAAGTATATTATGCTGACCAATCAGAGTCATACACTTCTCTCCATTCATTCTTAGCTGTAATCTCCTGTCTTGAGAGTGAATGGACATCGCTTTCAGCCAGGATGCAATGTTTATTCACACTTCCGACAGCATGATCTTGCTATGCTGTGATGAAGTCCCACAGAAACTTTACCGAAGTTTCGGGAGTGTTAATAGACATCGCATCCTGGCTGAAAGCGATGTCTATTCACTGATGCTGATTAGTCAGCGTCATACCCTTCTCTTTACAACACCCAGTTGGTAAAAAGGTAAACGCCCAGTTGTCTATTAAGAAGCTAATTAGCATAAATTAAAAATTGCTCATAACTTGCTAAAAAATGATCGTTTTAATAAAAACCACTGTTATCTACATTACAGCGCCAATCAGATTATGTAGGAGATAGGACACTCATTATCTGGTGACAGAGCCTCTTTAATTGACAACCATATGGAAAACGTGTGGCTTTATAGGATGCGTAAGACAGAACTAGTACTTCTGCATTACTTCAGGTCCAATTAGATTGAGAACATTGCCTTATATCATTTATTTAACGGTAAATGTTTTTACGTGCAAGATGTTTGCATAGACCATTCCCCTGTAAATTTACAGGAAACTGCTACATGAAATAATACCTTACTGACCGTTTCCAGGTATACTAGAACAAAGATGGTATTCTGTAGTTATGACCTGCGTTTATATGGTTAAAGAAACACCGTGGACATGGATAAACTGTGATTTACGTAGCACAGGGCATGTGGGGGCGGAGCATGACACAGGGATGCAAAGAGAGAATATCTGAGTCATGCACTAACCACCTCTGGCCCTGCACCGAGCAAAAAAATTGTACCACTTTTGTTTGGATTGTTCCTTTAAAGAACTACTGGGTGGATTCGAAAATGCTTATATATTACGATATATGGAATAGAGTTATTGTACGCCCAATACACAAGTGTGTGACAGAACATGGGTCCTCATTTATTAAATCTGTCAAATAGAAAACATGGTCTTGTTGCCTATAGCAACCAATCACAGTGCAACTTTCCTTTTTCCAGCGCAGCAAACAAAGTTGAATTTTGTCAGGCTGGGTTCACACTGCTTAATTGCTACTTTTTTTTTTACATGTATTTTTTTTTCTGTTTACGCACATTAACTCCCATGATGTTTTTTTTTTAAAAAAATGCATGTTAAAAATGCAATAAAAACTTAGTATGTGAAACCAGCCTTAGAGAATTTTGATCAATAGGCCCATTTATTTAATCCGGCTTGCTCCATTTCTTTGTTTTATAGGCAAACACCACAATAAACCAAATGACTGAACTTAAACTAATAGAGAAATGTAATGGTTTATATTAGGTAGTTTATAGTCTCACTGCCATTTCACCCAAGGAAGATTTTTAGAAAACTAGACTACACTTGTGTAACAGGATTGATGGATCTTAATTTAAGATTTTATAGAAATCAATGGAAGACAATATTGTGGTAATCAATCTTTTTCATTTTTACAAAATAAATATTTTATTTGCCTCAAAATAAAGGAAAATCTTGTGAATTTTAAAAAACACATACACGAAAAGTAAAAAAATCAGGTCCTTCATCACCTTCACTCACTACCATGTATTAAACTTCCAGCAGAGGCAGGGCCTGTTTTGTTTCACGCTATGATTTTTTTTTTGTAAAAACAAACTGCTTAGTACTAAATGTAACTATGAAGGAGTCCGAATATACGGATAATGGATTGTGTTGCATTGCTTTTCTTAGAAGTAATTTATCAATGTTCAAGCTCAATCACACACCCGAGTAAAAATAAAAATAACTCTTCAGATCATTTCAACAGAACTGGCCAGAATGTTTAACCCTACCTAAGACAGTTTAGTTTGGCAGAAAACTATTTGACACAATTTTTAATAAATTTAGTGAATTAGCTCTGTAATAGACTCAACGTAAATTATTATTAATTATTTTAGTATTGTAGATTACCTATATTGTTATATCTTGTATTACAATTTTAGTCTACCCAAGAATTATGCACAACCAGTTGCATTGTGATGAAGACAGACCTCACTTTAAGTGCCTTTCGTTATCCGGGCTAATGCAAGCATTTCCTAATCCCTTTTTGGAGATTTCATATTCCTGTCATTATCATTTCCCTTTTTTATACATTAACTACTTTGCCAAAAAGCAAAACACTTTTCTATCATCACATAGGCTTTCCAGACACTTGAAGGAAGACCAGTTCATATCCCCTCTGTTCCCTTCACGTCCAATATTAGAAGCTAACATTTGGTCAAAAGTCTCTAGTCCTCTACATCACGTTTTCGATGTCTTAAGACCTTGTTTTTCCATAATATTCCACAACTTGCGAAGGTTAGATTGAGTGATGCCATCGTCCGGCTTGAACTGAAGAGCTCGGAGGTAGTTGGCTTCTGCTTCTTCTAATTTACCATTGAGATGAAGAATGGCTCCCAGATTCATCAAGGCAGCAGGATACTGGAAATAGAAAACCAAAATTAGACATTTATGTCCCAACAAAATTGGTGACATTTGTGTTAACGACCTACGATATAACCAATGAAATCACTCAGCGAAATTCAAAGTTATAGTGTACTGTACCAACCAACAGCTCAGGGGCCAAATATGGCTCTCGAGTCTTCAGTATGTGGATCCCCAGCTGTTGGCAGCTGCAAATACTATTGTGCACTAGTGGCACCAGGGAGGTCACAGCATTACTAGAACTTGGTACCAGGGACAAAACCATTTCAGAAGCAGCTAACCCTAGGATAAGAGCCATATCACTTGGTCTTATCTTTAACAGGCATTCTTCTTTTTGGTATTCAGTGTGACTACGCCACTAGTCGTATTTAGAAGCAGCTTGCTACCCACAAAAGCTTGGGGGTCTCTCCTGCATAGTATCATGTGCCTGACTGGTTTAATAAATTATGGAAGAGAAGTCATATCTAAGGGAGAGACACTGTAGTCAGTCCAAAAAGTTTTGTTTTTCTTTTACTCAAGACTATAAATTACTAAACCTATAAACTAAATATCAACTGCCCTTTTGCACAAGATGTAGTAAATATAATAAAACCTATTATGACAAAGTAGGCTCTGTAGTAATTACATTCAAATGAACATAACCTACATCAAATCTCTATGCAATTGTTGAACAACAAGGCTACAATGTATGCTCAATATTGTTACATTAACGGGGTTGTCCGAGATAAAATGACTATGTGTTAATGCTTGTAATTTATTAAAGTAAATACATTTGTAATTTACTTACATTTTCCAAAGTGGTCCCGTTTCCAGTTCCTGCCGTGGGGTACTTGGCGGGTGACGTCACTCTCTGGCCGCTGTGTTGATCTTCAATTATTTTACGGGTATACGACACGTCACTTGCACAGTCCCTGCTGTTCCCGCGGTCCCGGCTGTTCTCGAGCTAACAGCCGGGACCGCGTATGCGCATTACAACAGAAAAGCCCATACACGGAACGTCACAAGTGAAGTGCCGTATACCCGGAAAATAATTGAAGATCAACACAGCGGCCAGAGAGTGTCGTCACCAGTCAAGTACCCCACGGCAGGATCTGGAAACGGGCCACTTTGGAAAGTGTAAGTATATTACAAATGTATTTACATTAATAAATTACAAGCATTAACAGTCATTTTTATCTCGGACAACCCCATTAAGGCATCCCAAAATATTCATATAGCGACAAGATAGTAAACAAGAACTTTTCAAAAAATTCTTGTCTCACAATGGATATAAAATATAAATTAGTTCCTTTGGTGTCCACAGACTGTGCCCTCATTGGTATTTATAAGGCATAGAAGTATTTTCTGCTGCAATCCAGTCTGTGACTGGGGTGAAAAGGCAAAGAGTGGTTTCAGGTATAAAAAACAAAAAATTACTGCCTCTGAGCAACTGTTATAGGTAATAAGTACTGCTGAAGAAAAGCTTTTATAATCCATTCTGTCACACAAAAAATAAATATGTGTACTCAGCAATGTTTTTGGCAGAATTATACTAAAGAGAAAGGCAGAGAAGTCTACTGATGAGAGAATAAAATCCACTTCATTGTAGTACTCAAGTTTGGCATCCTCTTTCCTTAACTTTGCTGTATAGCTGTGACTTGCATCGTGTGCCTCTTCTAGCGGTTGTGAAAATCTCAAAAAACATGTCATGACAACTCCACAGAATATTTTAGGCTCTAAATGGCGGCACATCTGTGACTCACACAGCAATTTCATTGATTCTCTATGGGAATAAAAGTCACTTTTTTTTCCCCAGAAGGAAACATTTGAAATAAATTGTGAGTCACTGTATAGTCCCATGGAACTCTAGCCTTTTATGTATTTCTACATGACAGCTACTACTAATGATCCCCCCATACACATAAATGCTTAGTTTGACCAAGCGTGTATGTGATTTCAATGGGGAGAGTGGAGTAAGCCGCTACAAGAAACCTGTGGTGAACTATCTCCCGAGAACAAAATGATCACTGCCGATCCATCTTTCCGACATCTGACAATGGAGATGGTAGGCCCCCACACACGTTAGATGGTCAGCCAGTCCTGCCAAAATCAGCAGGTTCGGCCAACATCTCTAATGTGTATGGGGACCTTTAGTCTCTCAACTATTGAGCAAAACATTCATTCTAGAGCAATACTTTGGGGGAGATTTACTTAGACTGGCTTTTTTATATATCTAGTCTAACACCGAAATAGGTAAGAGTAAGATGAGGCAAATTTATTGAGACACATGGATCTTAATAAATTGGGCACACCTTTTGTCTGTGTGTGAGCCAGGTTTTCAGAGATTCGCACTATAATTCACGGCCCTCTAAAGCTGCCCACTTTCCTCAACATTTTTTAAAAGTGGCAAGAGATGCAGTAAAATGTAGCATGCGCCACAATTTGCGACATTTTAACACCACAAAAGTGACGCAAAGCCGTTGATAAATTCCCCCAACTAAGTACATGAATGTTGATCTCAGCAGCTACTCAATGCCATTAAAAATTAGTATTGAAATGTTCAAAAATTAAACACTTGGTTTTATATAAATAGAATTAATCAACTGATATTTGGCTTTATGAATCAGCGACACCAATTGACATTTGAAACAGAACAAAAACCATGCATTAAAGTTCCACCAAAAATATTGCATATATGGAAATATTCATCTTTTTAGGTTGCCGTGACTTTTAAAAATGACAGTGTCCACTTGCTACTACTGGTATAAACTAGCTTAAACACATCAAAGTAAATAGCAGTCTTTCATAGAGTAATATTTACATGCAATTTAAGCTTCTTTACAGTGAAATTAACTAACTTATATCTCGTCATGGACTGAGGCCATTGTCCTACAATAAAACGTTCAAAGAACCAGCTAAGTCTCTGAAATTCCCATCTTTAATTTCATCTGAAGCTTACAGCAACCATGGGAGTTCACTGGGAGGCTATTAACATCATAAGCATAAATATATTTAACTCAACTTTTATTTTCATTTGGAGTGCATCAACGCCGCCAAAAGGAACAAAGGCAATGCAAGAGATTTACCAACATCTATGGGCCATAGTCTAAAACGTGCCTGAAATACATGTACAGAATTAATTTCCTAAAATGAACTTCATTTTGATGAACAACCTGTTACTTGACACCTTTAAACATTTTGCTGCTAAAAGTCTACATCTAGAACAATCTTCTTCTGGTCTGACCATGTATGCCATTGATGAGAATGATGATGGCGGCTATTACTTGGTCCAATGGCTACTTGCCTCATGCATGCATTGCTCTGCATTGTCCGGTAGCTGGGTAGGTTGGGGCATATAACAAGGAATTAGCTAACTTACAATTATAACAAGGTGCCGATTGTCACAATTAACACAAAAAAAAAATGGCTCAGTAGTTCGCAATATTGCCTTGCAGCACCAAGGTCCTGGGAATATAGTGCCTTGCAAAAATATCCACCCAGCCTCCTTGGTGTTTTTCCTGTTTTGTTGCAATACACCCTGGAATTAAAATGGATTTAAAATTTGATTTCACAGATTTAGCCATCTTTACCTTGAGCCTGATAACTTATCGCAAAATACAACAAAAAACATTCAAACACTCAAGTTACAGTTTCTTGCAATAGTGTATTTAACCCGTGAAGTGTCAAGTTGAAAATTGCTACATCTGTATGTAATGGACCGTACAAAGTAGCCCAAATTGTTACAGTGGCATGACAAAAACAAATACCTTGTTAAAAACAAAACCTAACAACTGAAAAGATGTGAGTGCATATATAGTCACCCCTTTTACTATGAAACCCCTTCATAAGATCTGGTCAAACCAATTAACGTCAGAAGTCACATAATTAGTTGAATGTCCCCTGCCTGCAATCAAAGTGTCACATGATCTGTCACATGATGTCCGTATAAATACACCTGTTCTGAAAGGCCCCCCGAGCAACACCACTAAGCAAACAAAAAAATATCCCGAACTTGAAACACTGCACAGAGCACTATACAATACATTATAGCAAAATGGAAAGATTATGGCACAACTACAAACTTGACAAGATAAGGCTGCACACTAAAACTCACAGACCGGGCATTGAGGGCATTAACCCCTTAACGACCGCCCACTGTCTTTTGACGGCTGGCGGTGCTTGCACTTAGTCTACAGCAACGTCTTCGCTGTAGAAGAGGCTGATGAGCGCTCCGGTTAGCGCTCATCCTCTAAGCAGGAGCTGTAACTAACAGCTCCTGATCTTGGAGCAGTCTGCTGAATACAGCTGGGGTCTTTCTCAATAAAGAGAAAGGTCCGACTGGACTGAAACATCACACTGGTGGGTGAATAAATCCCTTTGAATTTTGGAAGTGCTGCCTGGTCTCTATTTTGTTTGTGGATATCTGTATGGGACTTTGGATTGGGTCCCTCTGAGGCTTGCACCCAGCATTTTTACATCTTTCTCCGGTATTGTGACAACCACATTTTTGTCTACTATTATTTGTGTCACAGTAGAAAATATTTCGCACCTTTAAAGTGGTAGACAAGTTGTGTAAATGAAATCGTACAAACACCCAAAAAAATCCAGTTTAATTCCAGGTTGTAATGCAACAAAACAGCAAAAAAAAAAAAAACTAACTAAGCAAACAGTGTGAAGGTAGGATATCCGCAATCACTTAGGAAACGGAAAGTAAAGTGATTTTTCTTACATGAATAATGTAGGAAATCCCAAGACAGACATTTGTAGCACTCAGGAAAGTTTATACGATCATGCCGTATTTCTTTCATTTTCATCCAATTCAGCAATGGAGTTAGGGTAGATTTTTGCAATTACAGATAATCCTCATTGACAGTTACCTCAAGTGGTCATACTCATCGTGCGCCCTAATTTCTGTTTACATAAAGGCAATCTGTCTAAATGTCTGTAAACCGATCGCATACAACCCTAACAAAGTGATTGCAAAAGAGGAAGTTATCCTATACTTGAGAGGCTTTCAATTAAACTACTAACTCCCTGCGGGATAGTTTTGTCAAATTAACTATTTTCCAACATCATGTAAATTGGTTTTCTTATTACAAACAGAATAAAGCCTAAATGCTAAAGAATGTAAATTGATACATGCTGTGTATATATATATATATATATATATATATATATATATATATATATATATATACACACACACACATATATACACAATAACTTCTACACAGTATACATACTATCCCCATCGATATAAAATGTATGGCCTCTTGTGTTAAATACCTAATCTTGATATATACTATATATACTATTTTATGGCTATTATTTTATTATTGTGCAAGGTCATACTCCTGTATTAGTGGACACTTCTGCAGAGCGCCTCATTTCATAGCATTATCATACACAGTCAACATCCACCCATAATTCACTAGCCGTTGGCCCATTCCCAATTTTGCTATGATTTTATGACCAGTTCTATGAGCAGTTCTTGTAGTTGGTACTTGCATGATAATGATTAAAAGTGATTAAATCCTTCCACAGATTCGGAAGATTCTTCCCCGATTCAACGAGTGTTCACATGTTTTAGGAAAGGGACATATGTGAAAGGTTATTTGCCATGTTTTAATTGATTTACTAACATTACATTGTTCACACCTTGCCAAATATTCATTAGCATTGTTCACATATATAGCAGGTCTGAAAGGCGTTCAAATTAATAGACAGATTCCCAGATTCCCTTTTGGCCCAGTTAACACAGTTTTTTTTTTTACGCTGATTTTGACGCGGAAACAGCATCAGAAGCAAAAAACACCTGAAACTGCCTCCCATTGATTTTTCTTTTTTAGCCGCTCGCGGTAAAAAAAAGGGAAATGCTCTTACTTACCGCGGTTCCGCCTATGATCTCCCATTGAAATCAATGTGAGGCAGAGAAAGCGCTTTTCGTGTTGATTTTTTCCCACGAAAAACACAGCGAAAATGAAGAATAAAAAAATTGAGGCAGATTTTTCTGCCTGCTAAAAAACTGTGTGAACAGGGCCTTTGTCCTATAACTCTTATAGGTCATGTGAATGAGAAGCACCTGCCCAGGCCTGATAAAGAGATCATCTTCAATAGGAATAGGGTGAACGCAAACAAAGATTCTGCTTGTGACTTAGATTACAAAAAAGTTTAATGTTGATGTATCTTCTGGTTAAAGTTGCACTAAAGTATACTACTAGTAAACCAGAAGTTCGGTTTCTTTTGGGTTTTGCAATATTCACTGCCGTCATATTGACTGTCACTTTGTTACTGATAAAACATGCTGTCTAAACAACAGCAGATAATCAGTTTCTGAGAAGCTAATTCATACGTCTCACCCGATGCGGCTGTATTTTCTGTTGTCGCTTTTGTAAAGAAGAGCGTGACATGTTACATATTTAGGCAAATTAAGTACCAATCATAAAAAGGATTTCCCTAGTTCTATCCTTTTTAAACAGCAAAAATCTGCTATATTTGTTTTAATCAGCAAAAATATAACCTGAAACTTTACTCAAAATGTTTCCAAATAAAACAAAAGCATTCCTATAATACTCAATTAAATAGCATTAAGATTGTTCAGAGACAACAAATACATGAAAAGGTGGTTCCAACTTCTAATATTAAACGGACTGAACTAGGAAATTCCCCTATGTAGACATCTCTTTCACACTATCACCACCAGATCTGGCTGCAAATTAGAAAATACAGACAGAAGTGCTTATTTCATGCTGTGAAGATGCTAAATGGCATGAAACCTTATAATTATCACATAAGCATGTGCTAACCCGCTCTTAATTTAAATGGGCACACAAAGAGGATAGGGGCAAGGTGCCTGATCCTGTTACGCCACAAAGCACTTACAGAGGAATCTAGCAGCTGTTGCGCAAAAGACATTAACATTATTATAAAACTATTTATACAGCTATATGAATGAGACATCTTCTAAAGAGTGTTTCACTCTCCCACTCTACATTACCAAGGTTGCAATGGGCACCATGTAGTGCTTCAGTTTCACTGTGGTGGAACAGCAGAAGTGAACACCAGGTTCCCCCGCAGATTACAGCTAATTGCTGGGGTCCAAGCAGCAGGACACATTCTGATAAGCTATTTTTTGGGGGCCCTTCATACAAAAATGGATTTTCCCGACAACGCCATCTGCAAAATAAGCAAATAACTCTTCAACAAAAGGAAGAAAACGTCCTTAGATTGGCACAATACTATCCTGTTGAAGACTTAGTTCAGAAGGAGTCTAAAGGCACTATTACACAGGTCGAAATGGGCAGAAAGAACGAGTGCCAATCAATGGGACAGCTCGTTGATCGGCGCTCGTTTGCTCCTTTCACAAGGAGCAATGATTGCTTATGTATAGTGATGAGCGATCATTACTAGAATCGTTAGTCACTGTACATTTTCATTAAGTCGGCAGCACATCTCCCGGTTTACAAAGGAAGATGTGCTGCCGACATGCTGCATAAAAGAGCAGACGGAACCCTTGCCCAACGGAGACAAACAAACCATTGGCGCCGGATCAGTCACCATTGAAATCAATGGTGATGGAAACGGAAACCTATGGTTTCAGTTTGTGTCAGTCAGGGCTCCGTTCCGACTGAAAGCTCCGGCAGAACGGAGCCCTGTCACAGATGTAAACGAAGCCTTAGAGATTGCAGCAGGAAGGGGGAGGATATTGTACGTGATAAATTCAAGAGTGGAGGGGGAGGGGACATTCAAGTCTTAAGGGAGGGCAGATCACATAGGCTGTCAATATTAGCGTGAAGATAGGGAAGAAAGCACACACGGACACTATGCAAGGGGGGGGGGGTGTGTTCACAGATTTCTCAGCATCGATGTCTGTCAGCAAAAGGTTGAAGAGATTCCTCATGGACGGTAGAGGGAGAAGTACAGTAATGACGCGGCGTAGATACATGAGATATGGCATCCTGGAGTCACAGAATTCACACCCAGCATGTAATATTGGGAGGGAAACACTAACATATGGAAACATAATTTTTTCCATGTAACAGGTGTCTATGGCTTTTAAGCTGCTTTATTTCTGTATCACTAGAATATCGAGCTGATTTGTAGTTTCCTTCACAGCAGGTTGATTATCACTTAGCTTAACAAGAAATCTGTCTACAAAGCAAAAAAAATAGGCAGCACTTCAGAATATCGTGGTGAAATATCAAAAGTGAAGGACTTTAATCCATAAAAGAGCAGAGACATTTCGGCAACTGCCTTTTTTTCTCACTTGAAAGGCAGTTGCATCTGCCGAAACGTCGCTGCTCTTTTATGGATTAAAGTCCTTCACTTTTAGTATTTCACCACAATATCCTGGAGTGCTGCCTATCTTTTTGCTCTGTAAATAGTAGAATATAGCCTGCGTCCTCAGGCGTGCACACACTCTGTACTCAGATTTTTGTATGGTGCTGCTCTGGACTTTTTTTTACTTTAGAAATTTGTGTAGTTATGCAGTGATAAAGCCCCACTCCTGTATTGGTAAATATTTAGCCAGATTTCCAATTTAGGGTTCTTGGAATGTTTACTGACAACACTTGTGACAGTTGTGATGATAACCATATTGGATGTTACCTAGCCTTCCCAGAAACGGACACAACTAGAAAGTGACTGAACAGAATTGTCAGAATTTGACAATACATTAGGATCTTACTGAATTCTCCGTGAAATGCTGAGTAATACGCTACTGTGTAAAATAAAGAAATAAATATGTATATATATATATATATATATATATACAGGGTGGGCCACCGCAGAAGAAATGCCTCCTGATCTGACCCCCTTAGACTTTTATCTTTGGGGTCATCTGAAGGCAATTGTCAATGCTGTGAAGATACGAGATGTGCAGCAACTGAAACTACGGATACTGGAAGCCTGTGCTAGCATTTCTTCTGCGGTGTTGCTATCAGTGTGTGAAGAGTGGGAGAAGAGGGTTGCATTGAAAATCCAACACAATGGGCAGCACTTTGAACACATTTTATAAGTAGTCATAAACTTGTAAATAACTCATGAAAGAATAAAGTAACATTAAAACCAAGCACACCATTGTTTTTATTGTGAAATTCTCAATAAGTTTGATGTGTCACATGACCCTCTTCCCAATGAAAAAACTAAAGTTGGATACAAAATGGCCGACTTCGAAATGGCAGCCATGGTCAACACCCAGCTTGAAAAGTTTCCCCCCCTGCCATAATAATGATAATGCTACATTTCACTAAGAAGATATAATACCACATTTTGTGTATTCACATGCACTTCTGATTTTAGTTTTAATAATGAATAAATTAGAAGGAATAAATTCATTTAAAAAAAAAATATTCTGGGACATAAATTTATAAAAAATACTTAGTTGATCCGGAATCTGGGGGTCAGGTAGGATATTTTTAAAAGTCAGTGTGGACCACTCACTATTAGGGTTGCTTTGCCTTTATGTGGATCATCGTTACCTAGGGTTCTTGCTTTTAATTTTTTCGTATCTCGACAAATACTTCTTGACAAACCTACGTGTTTTAAAATAATGAATTGACTATGTAAATGTCCATTATATATTTTATAGAAACTTTCAATCTGGTGTCGTGCTCAGATAAATATGCGGTCAGTGGATTTAAATGTCTAGCGATTCTCTTGATGTTACAAATATGCAACAAATATCTGCCATTACATAATGGAAAATTCTTTAAGAACAGTGAGATGGTGATGAATATCATACATCACGGGAATCTAGCTGTGTTAAGACCGGGTCAGACAGGCCTTGCAGGTAGCACTATTTATTTTAGATGCAGACACGCAAGTGCCAACTATCTAAAGATGGTGGCTTGGGCCTTGTGGATTTTGAGAGCTTTTGTTCCATATGCTTTAGGCCAGACTTCAAAGACATCTTATTGTGACTTCATAGCCAGATGTGAGAGATACTTTAAAGTCAAAGATTATCCATTCACAGTTTTCAATCAGGAGCTAGAGGCATATGTCACACCTAAAACTTTATTAGAATTTTTTTTTTTTTAAATGAACAGATGGTTGAGAAAAAAAGAATGTAATATACATACGCACGCAATGGTTATTTTTTGCAGTAAGAAAATATATTTGTCTCAACATTAGAGCTTACCTAAGTTAAGCAGTATATAAGAGAACTGTACGAACAGCAGTGCTGTCATAAATTTCTATAATGATGATGGCTCAGTTGATGAGGAAGAACAATCTGATAATAAAACAGGGAAACCATGGCAAATTAAGTTCCATTTGGCTTCCCTTTTAATCCATCAACAGAAACCTGTCCCTGATGTTCCATAAACAGGCAATACAGGCTTTTCAAAACAGCTGTCTGTATTCTGTGACCCCCAGCAATTAACTATAATCTTCAGAGGAACCAGACAAAAATTGTTACATTTACCTGCAGTAAATAAAACACTACATGGCAATCATTGAAATCAGACCTGCTCAGTGCCCCAGTTCCTTGTGGCTGCTCTTCTTTCTGAGTTCTTGATGGAGGTCCACAACAAGTGACTCCCGACTATGAAAGGAGTTGTTTCATCAGAGGCAAAGCCTTTCATATTGAAGCTGCCACTGAAATCTGCTGTTCCCCGGGGTCTGGCTCCTGATACACCCGGCATACAGCTGATTCTACCAGGGGCGGTATTCCAAGGCCAGACAGATGAACGGCTTGGGTCCTCCAGAGAAACTCTGTACTTTGGTTGATACAGCGGGGTCCAGGGAAGGGGACGGGAAAGGACCCCACCCTCTAGGATGTCCATATTCCCTAATAGGGCCTGTAAACAGGGGTTGTCTTTATGAGACAACATCTTTAACCCAGAATGCTTTAATAAATTATTTGACAAAGGTTTTCTAAATTAGACAACCACTAAGTCTAGATTAATCGTAAGTTTGTTATACGTGACAATTTAATAAAATAATATTTTGATAGAAATAAAATCTTTGAAATCAATTACTAAGAAAAAAGAAATAACAAAACACTTCAGTACCATAATAGGTGTGTGACACAACAGAACTTAATAAACTCCTTCAGAAATATGGCCTGCACTGTATTACTATACTGTACACTATTAGTCTCTCAAGAGCCAAGATGCTCAATTGTGTTAAATAAATTATCCCTGGGCTACAAAATGCTGCTATAAACATATTCACAAAACACTTTCGAGCAGAGGTCATCATTAACGTCCTTCAGGAGTATTAAATATAGTCCAGTGTATATAAAGCAACAGATAAAAGCTCCACAGGGAATGGTGAACTGCTTATTCCATCCACAGTGGTATTCCAGCAAATGCCGAAAGATATCTGCTAAAACAGTTGAGTCTCCTATTTACAAACCTAATGTTGCAAATGATTTGTTCTTTCAAAAAAATAAATTAAAAAAACCCAAGGTTTATTTGTATTCTATTTTGTTTCCACTAAAAAGTTATTTCCATTACATACATTCATGGGTCATATAAAAAGAGGAAGGGTAGCTCAGAAAATATATATTATTTCTGCAATTCAATTTAATGAGTCTTAATAGCGAAGACAGCGTAAACATCAATCACAAATGCATATATAGCAAAATCAAATCTGCCAGATATTACCCAGTGTACGGTCTATTAAGAAGAATTTTGCAAATGGGTCTCATATAAGTGAATATATTAACAAACTGTTACGGTTTCTTCATTGCTATACTACATAGCTATAAAGCCTTAAAGGGGTTCTCCAAGTTATTTAAAAAATTGGCCAATGTAGAAGGGATGCAAGAAAAAAAAAAAGCCATTACTTACTTCACGGATCCCCGTTGTTCCAGCGCCGCTGCTTCCGTTCCTCCCCATTGCTGTGCGATGATGTGCTTATATTGCATAGCCACATGATCGCTGCATCCAATTACTGGTCTCAGTGGGTATACGGCACAGGATCGCTGAGGACAGTGCTTGGCTGGAGCCATTACGTGGGTATACGGGCACGTCATCGCTGCAGCTATGTCAATAAACAGCAGCGGGGAGGAACGGAGCAGCAGCGCAGGAACGACTGGGATCTGTGAGGTAAGTAATGGCTATTTGCATTCCTCCTTCATTGGCCATTTTTTTAAATAACTCGGAAATCCCCTTTAAGTTGTCTAGAACCAACAAGAATATTAAGGAAGCGGTCTTAACCTTGGATCCATAGACTTCCATGGGGGTGGTGTGTTTATTGGGATAGGAAAAAGTAGACTTTCTGCTCACTAACATCTAACTAATATTTGACATACCCTTCAATTAGGAACGTTCGCAGAACTTGTCACCAATACAAATTACAGATATTTTTAGATCACTTTACCAATTGTTGCCAATATATTAGAAGAAAACTTGTGCTCATACCTACTCTTAAATTAAATAACGGATTCTAGAATTTTATCATAAAGGAACATAGACTAAATCAGACTGCCAAATGGGAGCATGAAGAAAAAAAAAGAACCCCTGACTAAGGCCTTATTCACATGACAGGGATTTTTAACAGCTGTCACACGGCTACATTAAAATCAATGCATGTCTATGGGGCTATTCACACAGCCGTTTTTTTTTTAACGGACTGTGTCAACGGCCCGGGAAAAAAATAGGACGTGTCCTCTTTTTGCCCATTTTCCTGGATCCCTCAATAGACAAGTCTATGAAAGATCCGTGAAAACGAGTCCCGCACGGGTGCAAATCGGGCGTGAAAAATGGCCGTTTTTTACGACCGATTTGACACCCAGTTGTGTGAATAAAGCCTTAGTATAACGACTGCATCCAAAATAGTGACAAAGCCCATTTACTTACATTAGGCCGCAGTCCGGCTGCCATTTTGTAGTATGTTTCTGCAGCTTCATTTAGACTGGCTTGTCTGTAAAAGGAAAAACAAAAACCATTATATTATCAATCACGATCACCAGACAAAGCTGCATGGAACTTCTTTTTAAATAACACACTAACAATATAGGTTATATACTACTAACGAAGTATATAGAAACAAAAAAAAAAAAAAAAATCAAAGTGTCCCAAAGGGGTTGTCTCGTGTTTGTCAGAGCATAAAATATAAGTTACTACATTATATATTTTCACATCCAGGATTTAGGTATTAATTCACAGTATTCAGGTGTTTTTTACATCTTTTATTAGTGAGAAAGATTAATCCAACTACTGAGTAATCAGCTCATTACCGGTCACCATCCCGAACATCATTAGCATCTTTACCCATCTATTACTGTCAGCACAATCATAAAGGCAAAGTCACATAGAATACACAGAGGCATACTTATTGAAAGTGCCTGTATGAAGATTGGAGGTTTTCATAAGAGAGACATTCGCTAATAGCTTTTATTTTTCCGCTATTATTTAGCAGTATTTTGGGAAAGTGACATTGGTACTGAGACTATTCTATCACTGAAGCCCCAGAGAGTATGTTTAAAGCTGAAATTTAATTATAACCTTACTGGAATCCTTAAAGTGATTGTCTCATGAATACAGCATCTTTTAAAAATAACCCGGCCCAGCAGTTAGTTGAATGGCGTGGGTCTAGCTTCCCTAACCCCTGGCAATTGCCAGCAACTGCAGGGGAAATGTGTCATTAAATGCCAGCCAATTGAATGAATGCTCGACTATGTAATGCATGGACGCACACCATCGCCGGTAGAATGGGAACCACACTTATAAAGGGGATTTCCACTTTGCTTATAGATGGGGTCCTGAGTGGGGTACCCCATTCTATGACACACAGCTGAACACTTGGACCCTAAGGAGGCTGTATATTGGCTGATATAGCACCATGTCAGTCCTTTCCTTTCTCAGGTACGCCTCTCAAATTATATAAGGATTAAAGATACGGCAAATTGTATAAAAGGGAATCGTAAAACAAACAAGGGTAATGACCATATTTAATGTGACTTTCTCTCTGCCTATGATACAGCACCCTCCACATATCTGACTAATTAAATTGTATTATTTTTTTGACTAGACTAATTTAACTAAACTGAATAAGAGTTCTGATAAGCTGTAGCACCATTTAAAGATTTGACTGGAGATATGGTACTATAACTATAAGTGTTACCGTACATCTGCTCTTCAATATGGATTATAACATTTCCCGAGAACTCAATTCTCTCAAGTTCGTAATCCACTGGCCATTCCATCTCTCCGAGTTTGACTGAGCAAGGAAAGAAGATTATATAGTACAGTATTGCAGTTAATTGCGTAAAGCCAGGGCTATATCGATCTTTGGTCATGGCCTAGACACAGAGTTAATACACCCCATCTATACCGTGACCTAGTTTGTAGCCACTAGCCTAGTTTCCTTATTCCAAAGGTGGATAAACCAAACCAATAGAAGACCGAAAAAAATTATAAAAAGAGGAAAAATAAATAAAACTAGTATGCTAGAACAGTGTCACTGTATATATGCATAGTTTTCTACACAATGAACCATTTTCAACAAAACTTTTACAAAATGATTCTTCGAGCATGAACCGATTTGCTTTATATACTTGGGATTTTACTAAAAAGAAAATATATATTTATATCTAACTCTTTATACTGTATAATAAAATTAGAAATGCCTTCTGGGAAGGGTGGATATATTGAATTAAAGCAAACTCCATGACCAGTAAGCAGAAGCTTCTGGGCCCCAGTGCAAAACCTGATACAGGGACCCACCTAACATGTTCCATTAATAATGCTGGTGTCTTGTTATGTGGCAGAGACGTCTCAGGCACCAGGACCTGGATGCGACTGCTACGCCTTCACCCACTATAGCTACTTCCCTGCTAGTGTGGTCTATGCAGGATAAAATCTCAACAGGTAATGGTGGAATGTATTTGAGCTTTTATTATTATCATTCGTTATTTTCAGCCCAGAAACAAGCAGGGCACCTTTAGCGCAATTTATTTTAATCTACTCATAAATAAAAGAAAAAAAAAAAATCAAATATACTTCCCAGGCCAATGCCTTAACACATTTAAGTTTGTTTTTTTTCATCGGTTTTCTATTTAGAAGACTGATTGGTTTGCAAGCTGCTATGTAGAATATTGCTATTTACAGCAAGCATTAAATTACTCTCCGATTCTGCCACAGAATATAAAATATTACAGCGGAGGAAATCATTATTCACCTAGATATGGTTAATAGATTAATTTTACACTGCCCAGATAAAGCAGCAGGATGAAATATGAAGTCCACTTTTTCCTTTATTTTTTATGTTTAATTTTTTTTTGCTGTGCAACCGTTACATTAGTTCTTGCCTTCAAGGAGCAAACTACTAAGGAATTCATGTCAGTATAAAAAATGCTAATATTATTTCCACAGCTACAAGCGTTACTCGTGTCTCGTTTGCAGTCTGCTTACAGAAATATGATCTTCCACTGAACGCACAAAACGGATGATGGGTATTACATTCTCTTCTTTTCAAGAAGAAATAAGGAATTAAAACACTGCTGGAATATTTCTCCACAATCACAAGCACAGAGCGTGTATTCCAACAAAAAAAGCAAAATCACTAAAACATACATGAAGTACAATCCTCCGGGGAGTCTCAGAGTTTTACAGTGAATAACGGATAAGGGATTTTCCCTGCATATGAATAATGGTTTATCTATTTCACAAACATATTTATTGCTCATAAGATGATGCATTGCTAGAATCTAGAGTTCTGTGTTTGTCATTTATAAGGATATTGTTCTTCTGCAGGGATTTGTTTTGACTTAGAGCAGAAATTTGAAGATTCCACTAAAATTCCCTTTTTTTTTAGTCTGACTTGTTCATATTTCAATAATAGGAATGTCAAACAATAGGTCTTTTAAAAAAAACAAAAATCTAACCATCTTCCTTGATGAAGAAAGTAAGGCTTTTAGTTTCTAAATTCTCATAAAATATTTGAAAGTAAAGCGTTAAGGAAAATGTAAAAGTTGAAGAATACTAAAAAAATCCATAACAACTTTTAATCTTGGAATTCGAAAGCAAAAAAATACTGTCTACACTGAAGTTTTAGTAGTGGCTGAAAGTGATTTGAGAAAGGGTTAGACATCTTCCTTGGAAAACATCATATTCAGAGTTACTGGTAGTAATGTAGAATGTTGATCCACCAGGGTCAAAAATGTTTTTTTTTTTCCCTTTATAACAAATAGGTCTATGCCATTCAAGGCTGATTTATGCCTTTCTCTGTATCAACTGGGATTTGCATGTATAAAAGGTTAGCCCTAAAGAGGACCTGTCACTAGGTCATATAAGTTGAACTGGTTAACTGACCTGAATAGCATTGCCTCCCTGATTCCAACACTGGTTTTTTTTCAAGACCGCCCCCCCCCCCCCCCCCGATTTCAGAAATATGGCCCACTGGGCAGTCTATATGCTAATTTGCTGTAGTTAGGCAACAGGGTGGAGCTAGCTTATCTGCCTCTGACGCGGACTAATCAGCGCACGACAGCTTGAGGGTAATTCATGCCATGTTGACTAACTAAAGAAAATTAGCCTTTAGGGAGCCAACACAACAGTGGGCCATATCTCTTGAATGGGGGGTCTAGGAAATAAAACAAAACAGTGCTGGAATCGGGGAGACCGTGCTATTCAAGTTAGTAGACCAGTTCAACTTATATGACCTAGCGACAGGTCCTCTTTAATGGATTTATGCCTTTTTTTTAGCCCAATAAAAATGTAACTACTGTGAATATACTGCAATTGAAAAGAATGGTAAAAGAGGTTTCACAATTTTGTAATATGAAGTACTTTCAATATACTATTTAATACTTCATGTTTAATGTGTCTATATATCCTTTACAACATTAAGTCTCCAAATATGGCAGCATATACCATCAATTGTGGATAGGCGGTATGCCAAAACTTAGCTTTGGCACTAGGGTAAAAAAGATGCAAGTGACATCTCTGTTTTTAAGCTGGCCCTGTATTAAAAGCTGCACATGTGTAGACAGTACATTGAAGGAAAATGGGGAGTAAGGAAAATATGAATCGGGATCGGAGACATCAGAGAGAAATTAAATGAACGACTGTCCATGCGATACTTATCAAATGAACCTCAGAGGCTGAGGGTGGTGGGCATGCCAAAGCCTTTTCATTGGGCACCCAGAGAGCTTGAACCACCCCTGGCTCTATGTAACTAACCGTTATGGAAAATATAATGCATAATAGACCATATAAAATATGGTCGCTATGCTCATTTTTATGATAAAAGGAGTCTAAAAATATATTTACAGTTTACATTTACAATTATATCACGTTTTTGTTTTTTTAATGAAAAGACAAATGTCACAAAAGTGGCGCAATTTTAGATACCACTTTTAACCCGTGCAATTTTCATCAAAAATAGGTGTTAACTGAATAATACATGCGGGCCAATGTGTGTATTTGTACTTGGACTGTTTGATACATGTGAAATTCCCTTCAAAATTTTGCTTACGTGGTTGTGGTTCGGTTACATGGGACAGTATATTTGACCACTTATCCTGCTCCGAGTTACATAATAAAGTTTATACAAGTACCATTAAAGCCTCTCTGAGCTACTATTACTGAACCAGTATCTGACTCAGCGCTGAAATCATTAACTATAATGTCAGAGATCACCACAAATATTTCATGGGCAATGTGCAAGAACCAAAAATAATACCTACAGACAAAAGATTTCTTTCCTAACCAGAAAATGACCAGAACCGTTACAGGAGAAGACAGAAGAACTGTGTTTAGTGACCACACATGATGAACACCACTTAACTAAGCATCAGTCATACCTTACTGGCTACTGGGTGCAGACAATGGAATTCCTGGCACACGTGATTGTGCATGTTGCAGAACCTAATATTTCAGGGGAGGGGGGTGGCGTGGGTAGACAACTGTAATGCAGTATATGTGAATGCGTAAAATTCTAAAATGCTATTATATATTGCATATGAATCTGGTCAGTTGCTGCCTTTATTTGACTTGACAATATTTTTATTACAATTTATCAGCCACAAACAATATGAACATTAAAAAAAAACTAAACTGAGATTGGGCATGCTGTTTCTCCACGGCGGATGGTGTGACAGAACGGTTTGTCCTTTTGACTATAATGCTCCGTCATGGGAGCGATTTGCAGCTTTGGAATACATGACTTTTCTCTGGCTGGAAAAATAGAGGATTCAATCGCCCCCATGTGACAACAGCCGAACTGTGAAAGTCAAATCGAGAAACTATACACATTTTTTCCTAATAAGAGGTTCAATGACATTTTTATTACAGCTCTCCAAAGGAAGGTGCATTATTTCAATTAAATCTTTTAATTAGAAACATATAACGGTTTGAAGCATTCTTGTAAATCACAGTATGCATAATGCAGGACTGGGGAACAGATATGTATATAATCGCTATCAGAGAATATAATTAAGGTTTTAGGCTGCACATCATGAAACAGTAGCATTACTGACTATCCAAGGAGAATGAAAGGGCAATAACTCCACGCTCAGGAATCCTGTAAATTGTTTCATAACTAGTTAATCTGCAGCAGCGCTGCTCAGCCACTTACTCATCATGTTGTAGCCACACGTAATGTATACTTTGGACAGCTCCATCAGAAGAATATTGAAAATAAGCATGCCTACATTGGTTGTTCTGGTTTCTTCTCAACCAGTACTTATTTTTGAAACTCCCAGTGTGCAAATCCCTGGAAAATATAGTGTGTGGGCCGTGATGTGAGTAGCTATTCGCCTGATCCCTGCATTTTAGCTATTTTGGTATTTTTTTCAATGCTAGAATACCATTTATAATCTCTGCAGTCAGTATAATATTATATAATGAACAAACCTTTAAAGTCAAAAGTCCACTGAAAAATTAAGCTTAAAGAGGACCGGTCAGCTCTCCTGACAGGAGCTCTGTGTTGTGCTGTTCCCCTGTTATTCCTCCAGCCAATGTATGAATAAATTGAGAACTGGGTGTTACTATTCGCCTTGTAGATAGGGTGTGTCCCCACACAGTCTGACACTGTCCAATCAGTGCCCACAACGTAGGGACACACCCCATTCTCCAGGCAAATAGTAACACCCAGTTCTCAATTAGTTCATACATTTCCTGGAGTAATATCAGAGGAATGGCACAATGCAGAGTTCATAGAAAAGATGCTCCAGAATTATTATTTCATGGTAAATATACAGTATTTACTAAAGCAGACGTGCCAGGAGAATAGACCGGTCGATTTTAAGATTTAGGTTTTGTTGAACCTGTACTTTTATAGTAGGGGGTTGTGTAGGCAGAAAATACCTAATGCAGAGGCATAGCTAGGTTCTCCTGCACCCGGGGAAAAGATTCAGTTTGGCGCCCCCCCCCCCCCAACATGTCCTTCCCACTCACCATGTTTGCTTTCTCTACCAATCAATGCGGTGTAACTTTTTTTTTTTTCACTTTTTTTTTTACATTTAACTGAAGCATAAAGCCATTTGTACATTTTACAAGAAATATAGTTCTATGTGCGGTCCTTGTTTTAACGGAACCGTGCCGCTGTTCCCTCAAAAATATGGCAGGTCTTACTCCTGCCCGTTTTTGACGGAACAGTCTCGGCCTTTGATTATGTCCATGAAACAATGGCTTCCGTGTGCGGTCCATGTTTCACGGAACAGTCATTAGCGGCCGTTCAACGGCCGACGGAAGTGTGCATGAGGCCATACAGTCAAATCCCTCCTCCCCACTAAAACAATTTATACAGAATCCCCTCAACCCACACATAATATTTACAGTCAAGTCCCCCCTGTCACACAAAAACGATTTATAAAGAACCCCCCCCCCCCACGCACACACACATAACACTGACCGCTCCCCCTACTTGCACATACACAGCTGTACTTATCAGTCTGGAGCTCCGTGGAAGGATCTTCATGTTGTCAGCGGTCACACATTGCAGGCAGGCAGGCAGGAGAGCTGTGTGTAAGACCGCTACTCCCCAGCCCTCTCTTCCTCTATTCTCCCTGCCTGTCTGCTAGGTAAATAGCTGGGGCCGAACACCTCAATTGTGTTCTCCTCACAGGCAGAGTGTATGGCCGGCTGCATTATAGGACATCACATGTGATGTATAAAGCAGTTGCCAGGAGCACACACGCTCTGCCTGTGCAGGAGAACATCGTGCATTACATTACACAGCTCTTCAAATAAATTTAACAGCAATGGGTGGCTATGGCCCTAAACGTCTATGGGGGTACCAGTCCGGAGGGCACATGCCTCCACTCCCCTAGTCGGGGCGACTCCCCTTTCATCCCTTGTAGTTGCGCCTGGGGCATATCCCCGCCTGCCCCCTCCCTAGCTACGCCCCTGCCTAATATCCTACAGTTAATGCAAGCCAATAAGCTAACCAGATGTCTACTGCTTATCACTCTTGGTATTTGGCCTTTTCACCCAATAAATTTAAAGGTGGTCACAGATAAGTTTTGTATTGTAGTGGCATACATTTTTGAAAAAGTGACAAACGGAAGAGTAGCCATATTGGTTGTACTTTTGGAGTTTCTCAGTAAATTTACAATCAGTTGCTGAGAAGCAAAGTTACCACTTCAAGCGTTTTTCCCCATGTTTTCTCAGACGATGCTTGAGATCGCTAAATGCGATCACTGTGTACCTACATTACATAGCAGACAATTTGTCAGGTTGTCACCTACCTGAGCATGTGAGCTGCGTTAAAGACAACATCAAATTCAGAGCTGTCCAATTCTGCAGCTTTTTTCGCCATTTTTGCTGCTTCTACAATTCGACCTTCCTCAAGAAGAAACTGGCCTGCAATGCAAATAATCAGATGTCAAGGAATAACTCTACTGAATTCAGTGGTAGAGAAAAGACAGTGAACACAGCTGTCAGCGAGCACATTCATGCTTTATCTCAGTGATAGATGTTGTCTGCCTCTTCCTACCTTCTCCTAGGCTGCAATCACTAACTCCTCTACAATAATTCAATCCAGCAGCACTGCAAGAAGACTCTCCCGTTTCTACCTCTGTACAAGGAATAGCGACAGGAAAGTTTTCTTCCACTTCCTAAGTGATTAAATCTGACCGTTAAACATTCAGAGTCAATTAGTACAGTTATCAGATAAAGCAGTGGTTATCCCCTGTTTGCTTTTCTGGAGTATCCAAAAATTACTGATCTAAATAGCAGTCAGTCCATTATGAACCACATGTAGGGATGAAATGACTCCACTGAGGGGTGGTTCTCAATGAATAACATTGAAAAACACACGCACGCACGCACGCATGCATGCACGCACGCACACACACACACACACACACACACACACTTTTATTCTATAAGCAGGAATGAGAGGACACACTGGAGGCATGTGTAATAGTATATGATGGAACAGTATTATCTGGAACCCCCTAGTATACAGTTAAAACCCTTCCCGATGCAACATTTTTCATTTTAAATTTTTTATTTTTCCTTCCCATCTTCCAAAAGCCACAACTTTTTTTTTCCTGTCGATATAGCCATATGAGGGCTTGTTTTTCGTGGGACAAGTTGCAGTTTTTCCACAATCCCCTTTTTATTGTACCATATAATGTACTGGAAACTACTAGGAACATTTCTTTGTGGGTTGGAATGGGGAAAAAAACCCTGATTCCACCATTGTTTTTGGGTTTCGTTTTTATGGCGTTCAATGTGTGATAAAAATGACATCTTAACTTTATTCTGCGGGTCAATACGATTACAGCAATATCAAATGGATATAGTTTTTTTTATGTGTTTTTTATGAGAGCCATAACTAATTTTTTTGACGATTGAGTGGTGTGAGGGTTTGCTTTTTGTTGGGCGAGCGGTCATTTTTATTGGTACCACTTTGAGGTACATAAGACATTTTGATCACTTTTATTCTTTTTTTGTGGGCGATAAAATATTCTCCAAAGCATGAGGCTGCAGTATTGAGACATTCTGATGTTGGAACACCCCCTTCTAATTACTGTAAGGAGGAATGTCATGAAGTCTTAAAGACTGACTGCACACTTGCCTTCAAACCCAATTTTGGCACGACAATCTTGCAAACTGGACCTAAAAAGAGGCAGAGTTTATGCAAATATGAATGAAAGCAGGCATTTCCAACCATTGGAGGCCTTTCCTTGCAGGATGGGTTGGGCTTAAATGTCCCGATTTGGGGGATCAAAATATTGATTAACTTGTAAATCGACGCATGGCCTTCATCACAAAACTCAACCAGACAGAAAACGGAACAGGAAATATTGTAATTAGTAAAACAGCCTAAGTCTCAGGCTTTGAGTCTGTAATTTCAAGCAATCATATTACAACATAGAACTTAGTAGAAAACGGTTTGAACATTTTTCATGTACACTGCTAAGCCTTCTGGTGCTTCTCATTTAAATGCCTTGCTCTACTTTTGTATAACTCCTGTATGAGCAATTCCATTAATATCAATAAGTTGCTGATTGCTGATGCTGTAGTTCTCCAATACTATACTGACGGCACAGTATTATAATGGAATCCCTTCTTAGAAAAAGGTCTCTCTTGATTACACTATATACACACACACACATATATATATATATATATATATATATATAAATACACACACACACACACACACACACACACACACACACACACACACACACACACACACACACACACACCCCCTGTGCAAAAGTTTTAGGCTGTTGTGGGAAAAATGCTGCAAAGTAAGAGCTTTCAAAAATAGAAGTGTTATATTTTTTTTATCAATTAAAATAGTAAGCGAATGAGCAGAAGAAAAATCGAATTCAAACAAATATTTGGTGTGACCACCCTTTGCCTTCAAAACAGCATAAATTCTTCTAGGTACACTTGCACAAAGTCATGGATTTTGTAGGATTATAGTCAGGTGTATGATTAACCAATTATACCAAACAGATGATAATGATCGTCATTTTCATATGTAGGTTGAAACACAGTCATTAACTCTAACAGAAACAGCTGTGTAGCAGGATTAATACTGGGTGATGAACAGCCAAACTCTGCTACAAAGTTGGGGTTGTGAAAGACCGTTTCATATCACCGGTCCACCATGACAAGACGGAGCACATCAACAAGACACAAGCTAGTTATACTGCTTCAGCAAGGTCTCTCGCAGGCAAATATTTCTAAGCAGACTGGGGTTTCAAGAGTTGTTCAAACTCTTTTAAAAAAGCAGAAAGTAACGGGCAACGTGAAGGACCATAGAGGCAGTGGTCGGTCAAGAAAACTTAGTGCAATAGATGAAAGACACACCCTGCTTACTTCCCTTCAAAATCGGAAGATGTCCAGCAGTGCCATTAGCTGACAAATCTGGCCAGAAGTTGTCTTCATGGAAGAATTGCGGCCAAAAAGCCATACATTCGACGTGGAAACAAGGCCAAGCGACTTAACTATGCACGAAAACATAGGAACTGGGGTGCAGAAAAACGGCAGCAGGTGCTCTGGGCTGATGAGTCAAAATTTGAAAAGCAGTTTGTTCGTCTAAGGGCTGGAGAGCGGTACAATAATGTGTCTGCAAGCAACAGTGAAGCATGGTGGAGGTTTCTTGCAAGTTTGGGGCTGCATTTCAGCAAATGCAGCTGGGGATTTGGTCATGATTACTGGTGTCCCCAATGCTTAGAAATACAGTCAGATAATTATCCATTATGCAAGACCATCAGGGAGGTGTTCGATTTGCTTCAAATTTATTCTGCAGCAGGACAACAATCCCAAACATAAAGCCAAAGTTCTTAAGAACTATCTTCAAAATAAAAAAAGAACAAGGAGCCCTGGAAGTGATGATATGGCCCCCACAGAGCCCTGATCTCAACATCATCGAGTCTATCTGGGATTATAAGAATTGATGCAGTTTTGAATGCAAAGGGTGGTCACACCAAATATTGATTTGATTTAGATTTTTCTTCTATTCATTGACTTTGCATTTTGTTAACTGATAAAAAAACTATTAACACTTAGGGCCTGTTCACACAGAGTATTTTGACGAGCTCTTTGAAGCGGAATCCGTCAACTTGTCAAAAACCGCCCGAAAATGCCTCTCATTGATTTCAATGGGAGGCGGGGGCGGTTTTCTCCCGCGAGCGGTAAAACCGCCTCGCGGGAGAAAGGGACATTCCCTATCTTCACGCGTTTACGCCTCTGACCTCCCATTAACATCAATGGGAGGCAGAGAGAGCGTATTTCGCTGAGTATTTTTGCCCGTGGCACTCAATGGCCGCAAGCGAAAAACGCGGCGAAAATCGCGGCAAACGACGTGCAGGAAGGAATAAATCTGCCTCAAAATCCCAAATGGAATTTTGAGGGAGAATTTTCCTCCTGCAAAAAACTCAGTGTGAACACAGCCTTAAGCTTTTAAAAGAATTCTTACTTTCCAGCACTTTTCCACAACTCCTTAAAACGTTTGCACAGTACAGTATATATATATATATATATATATATATAAAATTGCTAGTAAATCAGCTGCCTATTTTTTCAAATCACTGTAAAATGCAAAGTACAGTAATTGCCATGTGACCATTTTTTTAATAGGGTTCACATATACTTCTAATAGGTCATGTTAGTCTAACTTTGAAGTGAATGATTATGAATCAATCTGTGACAACATTTAAGAAACACACACAAAATAAACGGAGCTTAAATATTTAATTCACTGCACTGAAAGGAAACTTCAGCTATATACAACAATGTTCTGAAAAGCCAACGGGTGTAAGCCTTTCATTTCATGCAAGCAAATTAATCAAAGTAAATGAAAGCAATTAGCAGTAAAAAGTCACCCATTCGTCAGCAGATAGCATAGGCGTCACAATATTCCCGATGTCTGTTGGTATATTATTATACATGTCTCAGGAGCCATTCTGTTAGATGGCTGATATAAGCAGAACTTCTAGTTTGCATTTTAAATGGAGTAGCAAATTATTATAATGATGTGCAGCTGTTCAAGTCCAACACGTTTCAAAAAGATTCTTACGGTCAAAGTTAGAGGCACAGCCTTCTTGTCACAAGCTTATATGTTTAGTGTCTTCGCATCTACATATACGGTCTAAAACTCTAAGTGACCTGGTCTCTGATTAGAGCCTCTACGTTTAAAAGGAATGACCATCAGAAAATTACATTTTATTTAAAATCAGGTTTTTTATTTTAAATATATTTAGTAACATTTTTGGTAGTATTGTTTTTTGAATTTTTAATGTGACTTTCCACATAAAATAAATCTTGAACTATTGCAGTTTGCTGGTCACTAGAGCAGTTAAAAAAAATTAAATTAAAAAAAGCCTTATTTCCTGTTTTCGGAGGCCACTTATCGGCTTTGCTGTATATACCAGCACATTAGGAGGAGAATCATCTTGTTATTAAAAGAGGACGGGTGAGTTAACGACAGCTCTATTGTCTTACTGGAAGCCTCCATAAGGTAGGATAGTAATCATACGGGTCAATGATCGGTTAAAAGAGTGTTACACAAACGTTCGTTCACGATCATTGCCCTGTGTAAATAGGGCAATGATCAGCCCAAGAACAAGCAAAGGCTCATTCATCGGCGGGTAGGATCTTTAATGCGGCACATAAAATAGTCGCAAGTTGGCAGCACATCTCCCTGTGTAAACAGGAAGATGTGCTGCCAACATGATGAGAAATGCATTGGGAAAAACGATCATAGTAACGATCATTTGTCCTCATACATCATTGTTCCTTGTGACTGGAGCAAACGAGTGCCGATCAACATTCCGCACGTCGATCGGCGCTAATTTTCATGGCCAATATTGGGCCGTCTAAAAGTACCTTAACACAAACTATACTCATGTAAGAAAGCTTATAATATTTCCAATAAGGCTCTGTATGCCCTGGTCTCTGCTGTACTCCAACATTTCCTAGAGACTGCAAGAATCTATGACATTTCTCTTGTCAATTGACTCCCATTACCTTCTGCTTCCATAAAGCATAATGTCAGGAAATATAGGAAGGAAGCGTGTGTCCCCAATATGGCTGTTCACGGGAAGGTTTTAAAAAAAATAAAAATAATCAAATACGAACTAGGTTAATGATTCCTCATTATGGTAATGAGGCACATGTCTTATATACCTGCATGTATTGCTGTGTCACTATGCTTGAAAAAGGTCCTATAGCAGGACGGAAACGTTGCAGCTGTTGACTGAATAAATCACATACTTTTTGGAACCATCGGAGTGCTGTGGGATTTCTTTTGTTTATGTTTTATAATCCCCGGATCTGGATTACCTGCTTGCACCCATTACCGTTTTGGAATCTGTTGCAGAGTGCTGCTTATCTCTACCTACCTATATATATATATATATATATATATATATATATATACAGTGAAGGAAATAAGTATTTGATCCCTTGCTGATTTTGTAAGTTTGCCCACTGTCAAAGACATGAACAGTCTAGAATTTTTAGGCTAGGTTAATTTTACCAGTGAAAGATAGATTATATTTAAAAAAAAAAAAGAAAATCACATAGTCAAAATGATATATATTTATTTGTATTGTGCACAGAGAAATAAGCATTTGATCCACTACCAACCATTAACAGTTCAGCCTCCTCTAGACCAGTTACACGCTCCAAATCAACTTGGTGCCTGCATTAAAGACAGCTGTCTTAAATGGTCACCTGTATAGAAGACTCCTGTCCACAGACTCAATCAGTCTGACTGTAACCTCTACAACATGGGCAAGACCAAAGAGCTTTCTAATGATGTCAGGGACAAGATCATAGACCTGCACAAGGCTGGAATGGGCTACAAAACCATAAGTAAGACGCTGGGTGAGAAGGAGACAACTGTTGGTGCAATAGTAAGAAAATGGAAGACATACAAAATGACTGTCAATCGACATCGATCTGGGGCTCCATGCAAAATCTCACCTCGTGGGGTATCCTTGATCCTGAGGAAGGTGAGAGCTCAGCCGAAAACTACACGGGGGGAACTTGTTAATGATCTCAAGGCAGCTGGGACCACAGTCACCAAGAAAACCATTGGTAACACATTACGCCGTAATGGATTAAAATCCTGCAGTGCCCTCAAGGTCCCCCTGCTCAAGAAGGCACATGTACAGGCCCATCTGAAGTTTGCAATTTAACATCTGGATGATTCTGAGAGTGATTGGGAGAAGGTGCTGTGGTCAGATGAGACTAAAATAGAGCTCTTTGGCATTAACTCTACTCGCCGTGTTTGGAGGAAGAGAAATGCTGCCTATGACCCAAAGAACACCGTCCCCACTGTCAAGCATGGAGGTGGAAACATTATGTTTTGGGGGTGTTTCTCTGCTAAGGGCACAGGACTACTTCACCGCATCAATGGGAGAATGGATCGAGCCATGTACCGTCAAATCCTGAGTGACAACCTCTTTCCCTCCATCAGGACATTAAAAATGGCTCATGGCTGGGTCTTCCAGCATGACAATGACCAGAAACATACAGCCAAGGCAACAAAGGAGTGCCTCAAAAAGAAGCACATTAAGGTCATGGAGTGGCCTAGCCAGTCTCCAGACCTTAATCCCATCGAAAACTTATGGAGGGAGCTGAAGATCCGAGTTGCCAAGCGACAGCCTCGAAATCTTAATGATTTACAGATGATCTGCAAAGAGGAGTGGGCCAAAATTCCATCTAACATGTGTGCAAACCTCATCATCAACTACAAAAAACATCTGACTGCTGTGCTTGCCAACAAGGGTTTTGCCACCAAGTATTAAGTCTTGTTTGCCAAAGGGATCAAATACTTATTTCTCTGTGCACAATGCAAATAAATATATATAATTTTGACAATGTGATTTTCTGTTTTTTTTTAAAATATAATCTATCTCTCACTGGTAAAATTAACCTAGCCTAAAAATTCTAGACTGTTCATGTCTTTGACAGTGGGCAAACTTACAAAATCAGCAAGGGATCAAATACTTATTTCCTTCACTGTGTGTATATATATATATATATATATATATATATATATATATATATATATATATATATATATATATTCCATCATACATATGCCTCCCAAATTCACTTCAGTATTAGAGCTCAGGAACACTACCATATTACGGCAGTTAACCCGTATGGGGATCTACTATACCTCTGTATGCCCCCGATTTTATACAGAAGCACAAGTAGTTTTTTTTTTCTGTCTGATTGTTTTAGGAAGAAAATAATTGTGCCATGTTCCATCGGATACCGAAATACAAGGGTATTCTTCTAAATTGGAGGAGCGCCTATTTAATTTTTTTATTTTTCTGCATTGCTTCTAGGGTAGAATATTTCTCCTATATCTATAAAATATGACACCATATGGTGACACTATATGGTGAACACAGAGTGCCTACAACTCCCGCTAAAACTCAGTGTGCCTCTGTATAGGCTTCATGTTACTAGTTTATAAAGAAAATCCTCAGCTCTTACTTTTTTTCACAACTGGCTTCATAATTGTACTACCAGAGACACAGATGCAAACAAAAATATTTGTGTTTCCCTTGGCTTAAACCTAACGGTTAAAATGAGCAACTCCAAAGTTTTATTTTCCATTTCTAGGCTTCAATGCCTTATTGAAGTATCAAAGGACACCTTGAAATTTTCAATTGACTTGCATTGGAAATAGCTGAGAGGCTGATCGGATAGAAAAACTCTGAGCGGTGTGCATCACCACATTCAACCTATTGGGTGGTCCTTCATAAGCGCTACACAAAGACATTCCTTGCTGTGCAGAGAACATGTAGAAAAGTAAGTTAAGGAGGCCGACTGATTAATTTATTCGAAATTAGTTTCTTTCAAATCTGTGGTCCGAGGGCCTGGAGTTTTAAGTTCATGCTGATTTCGGAATGTAGCTTACTCTGTATTGCTCTTGGCAATACTAGTTTATAGAGAAGGCCGGATGAGGCTAGAGCCCCTTCTGTTGATTAGCAATAATGGAAATTATTCAATCACTTTGAAATACAGAAAATAACTATCTGTGATGCTGGAAGTATGGCTCATAAATGAGTCAAGGAACAGAGCCAAAGGTTTATTTCAACCAATAAAAACAAATAACTTTAACATATAATATGTGCCGTTTGATCTTTAAGTGTTCGGCGTGTACTAATGTTTTTTAGAAAAATCTTTTAGAAACCAAAACTATTTGAAATTATGAAATGTATCCTCAACAGATGGTATTGGTTTTGTTTTTGTTTTTAGTTTTAGGAAAAAAGTATACTACACATATTGTTATATGGAGAAACTGCCAGCAACATTTACACATCTGCATTTTAATTTGATCAATTTTATAACTTCTATTTTATACATCACAAGTTGAGCCATGTTTTCAAAACCGTACTATAGAAAATACAACACTTTATATATGGTACATATTATTTTACCGGCCAAATACTAAATAAGCTGTATGACAAAAAAATAAAAAGGACAAAGGAATAAAAATTACCACACAATGATTAAACTCTTCCCTCCACAGCCAATTTTCATTTTAGTTTTTTCCTCCCCGACCTTCCAAAAGCCATAACATTTTTTAAAACGAAGGAGAAAAAAAAAAGACAGTAGATCAAGTAGGTTCACCTAGTCCAGAGACTAATGTACAGCCCTCAGGTCAAGGCAAATACATACATATGTGTATTTGTTATTATTCATATCTATCTGCTTTTATACAGTTGCAAGTAAAAGTGGATTTCTGCATTGATTACCAATAAAATGTAGTCTGATTTTAATCCAAGTAACAACAGACAAACACAATCCAACTAAACTAATAACACAAACAATTGTGTAGAAAGTAAAAGTGGTCTGTATTGGGTATTGCTCTCTTTTTGAACTACCGTAACTGTACTGCTCGTAACAATTGCCATCTATCCCATATACTGATGTTCCGTAGTTTTACTTGTCTTATGTACTGTTGTCATGTCTTCGGCACTAGTCATTTTATTGCTTGCTCAACAATTATAAGCTTATATCGTACTACAATTGCCTATTTAGATACGGATGAGGCTTCTGCATTATTTTTTCTAACCAGTTTGCAACTTTGTGCATATTTACTATGTTGACCAGCACTTTTTTTTATATGCAATACTCCATCTTTAATATTTTGTTTTCTGGTGCAATGAATAAATGTGGTTTTTATGGGTATCATACATTGTGGATTTTAGCCTTTTTCTCTGAAGTTTTTATTTTAAAAGAATAAAAAACAAGAGATTACTAAAGTTAATCTCCAAAAAAAAAGAATAAAAAAGTTATCAAAAAGTCGTACGTATCCCAAAATGGTGTAAAACAAAAACTTCAACTCGGCCCACACTCAAAAAGTTGACCTAAAAAAAAAATGTTGGATCCCGAAAAATGGCCAGAAATAAATGAAAACATTTTTTTTAAAGTATTTTTAAAAGCCCTCATATGGCTGTGTCAACGGAAAAATAAAAAAATGCATGTCTTTCAGAATGCGGAGATTAACAACTGAAAAGCTGCTGCGTCCTTGGGGATAAATAGCATAAACATTAGTAAAAAATACAGATGATGTATTCATATATACTACATATATAAACAATAGCTGAACACCCCTTAATATTTAAAAATAAATGCAATAGAAAAAGCACCCGTACTACCAGCATATAACATAACACAGGGGGATGGTTACTTTTTTAATGATAACTCACCATAATGCATATAACAATTTCCTTTGGTGGGATCCAGCTGAATTGCTTTCAAAAAGTAACGCTCAGCTTCATTTTTGCGACCCTAAAAGTAGACAAATCTCTTATTTATGATGCAGTTAATGGCAACAAAAAAATTAAATAAGGTCTTGATGTTAACATTCTTTTAAATAACTTTTCAGACTAATACAGCCCTTTGGAATTGAGTGAAGATATGTAGGAAAATTATGAACATAATCTGAATCATCACATCAAGCTCTTGGGTGGTCCATCTTGAGCACAATACGCAGACAATTTATGCTGTGTTGTGGTGACTTTACTCTAAACTTAGGATAGCTTCTTAAGTCGTTTAAAAAGTTGCTGTATTGAAAGGCTGTTTTAATAGAGGTCACTACCTGTGTACAGTTGTGGTCAACATTATTGTCACCCTTTATTGTTTAGTATAAAAAAAAAGCCAATAATTGTTCAGAAACAAGTGGATACGTACCAACTTTGTATCATTAGAATATTTTAATAGCATGTCCAAATACATGCAACAAAAAAGTTGACCTATCAATATACATAGTCGCATAAAAAAATAAAAATACAAAAAAGACCAACAAGAAGTACCCCTCTCAATTCTGGTAAAACTACTGTGCTCTAAAGATCAGGATGTAATCCTAATGAGAGAGAATACAGATCTCTCATTTAAAGGTGCAAAGATTGCCTAGAATAAATTTTAAGGACATTTAAAAAAAAAAAAAAGATGGTCTCAGGCCAATATAAGTAGGACTTACAGCACATCGAGATCACGCTGTGCTGCCATTTACAGCGTGATTTCACGAGATCACGTTTGCGGTCATTAAGTCCCTCACAAACGTTACCGAAGTGTCGGGATTGTGAATGAACATTGCGTGCTGGCTGCAAGCGATGTCTATTCACTCTCAAGACACTTCAGTAACGTTAATGTGTGAGTGACATTAAGCGTGATATCGCGAAATCACGCTGCGTGTGAGTACATGAATGGAGAGAAGTGTATGACGCTGATTGGTCAGCGTCATACACTTCTTTACAATGCCCACTTGGTCAAAAAGTAAAAACACGCCCAGTTGTCTATTAAGAAAGTCATTAGCATAAATCTAAAATAGGTCATAACTCCATCCTGATCGTTTTTCGAAATAAAAACCACTGCTGTGAGCTACATTACAGTGCCTATCACATTATGTAAGAGATAGGGCACTTATAATGTGGTGACAGAGTCTCTTTAAGCTGTGGGTGGCCACGCCACCTCCCACTAAGCCCCGACCACTTTTTAGAAAAGTGGTGGAGACGGCTTAAAAATCCCAATATTTTTGTGCAAAAACTTAGTTTTGGCACAAACTGACTTTTCTACACCAGAAAACTGGCATAGAGTGCATAAATTCGCCCTATTCTCTTGCTATAGCTGTTACAATTACATGTCTAGAATAGATTTAGTGTAATCGAATGACCACTTCATGGTCATTAGATAAAATGGTGTATAAACCCAATGGTATATCGGATTATTCCAAAGTGGTACATAGTATCACTAACGGGAAAAATATTGTCAGGACAATACTGTTAAATGGACACTAACTTTTCAAACAACTTATGCTAATCTAATAGTATACCTGATATAGGTCAACTTTGTAATTTGCCTACTATTCCAATTTTTATGTTTTCTCCATGCAAATTCTGTGTGACGTTACTGCCACTAAGTGTCTCCCTTCCTGTCATCTGCTATCCACCCCCTGTTGTCAAGTAAAGTCCGTCCCTGGTTTCAGACAGCCTTCAGAAGGTGGGGATGTGAAGGAAGGAAGAGAGAGAGTGAGTTACACAGACATGTTGCAAACAAGTCTATGGAGAGGGGAGGGGTGAGCTGAGGGAGGAAGCAGGAGCAGAGTGAGAAAGACACAGGCTGCTGGTAAGTTTTCTACGTGCCACCAGTGCTGGATACTCAGCTACACTGTTCATTACTGCTGTATAATGCTCTATATGCTGCTGCAACTTCAATATATATGTGATAGATGGAGTTAGGGGAGCAGGATTCTCCTCTTCTTTGTGTGCAGTATATTGAAGACATGATAGCAGTTAGGCTCCGTCCGCTAGCTCAGAGAAATCTTAGAATTAGAGATAGAGCCTGCAGAGGGGGAAACTGCTAAATAAATGCAGAATAGGAGTCATATAATGGCCAGAAATAGTGTTATTCCTCATGTACACACATATTACAGCTTATTCTGAAAAGTCACCTACGCTTTACGCTTGAACCCGTATCGGCTGTCCATATTCACTAAACATGCTAAAACTGGGCTGAATATAAAAAAAATTTGGGGAGACAAATTTGTATTCGACTCATATTCCTTATGTATGTGATGTGTTAAAAGCCTCCGCTAAAAATATCTTACATAAGTCTTTAGCTAGAACATATTAAAAGACTGTTATACAACATATGAGAAAGTTTGCAGATGTTCCTTTATAGCGAAAAACAAAAAGTGAGGAATAAAAGGACATTTTAGTTTACAGTACAAAACTTTTTATGCGAGTCAGGTAAATGACAATCTTTCTGCGATTAGGACTTGTCAGAAAACTCATGATCATGAAAAAATTAAGCACAAGTTTTCACAATTCTTTTTTCAGATATATCAATCTAGATCAGGGTATGACTCTATAGCTTTAGATAAATATTTTAAAAAAAGGTTAATTTCCCAGTTCTGTCAGAGAATCAGAAATCTCAACTTCATGTGCCGATCACAATAGGAGATCTGAAAGCAGCTCTTAAATCTTTTGCCGGCAATTCTTCCCAGGATCAGATGATTCGCTTTTTTAAAAAAAAAAAAAAAAACAGGATATATACAATAGATTTTGCTCCAATATTTTCTACATGCATTCAACATATCTTTACCTGTGGAAATTGACGCAAAAAAACGTTAGAAGCCATCATTAAAAAAATGTAAAGATCCAGAGAAAGAAAAAGAAGCCTATGGAATATCGGTCTGAAATCCAAATTTGAAAATTCTAGCAAAGGTATTTGCAAAAAGGCTGAAAAAGATAATTTCATCAATAATCCACCCTGATCGAAATGACTCTATTCCAAATAGGAACGCAAATAATAACTTACAAAAATTATTTGGCAATAGTCAAATGGGTAAGAGGAGTTTCCCCTCCATCCTATATTTGGACGCTACACATGCATTTGAGAGGGTGGAGTGGGGTTTCCTCTGGAAGGTGATGGAGAAGTTTGGGATAGGAAGAAACTTTATTAAAGGGGTTACATTACTGTATTGCTCACCTAAACCAAGAAAAACAGCTAAGAGAGTCATTTTGCTTTACACCTGGTGTGTGCTAGGGTCGTCCTACCTCCGATTACTTTTTGTAATACTAATAGAACCCTTAGTCATTATTGGGAGAGAGATAAGAGAGATAAAATGGCGCAATATGTCCATGATGTTCTGCTATATTTGAATAACTCAAGGGAATCAGTCCCTACGGTAGTGGAGGAGATTAAACAGTTCGGAGTTCACTCCAATTTAGAAATAAATTGGAGAAAATCTATACGGTTACCTTCGTATGCAGAAATGAGGGATTCATTTGGCGAATTAAAAGTATTTAAAATGGCACAAAGTTTTTATTATTTTGGGATTACAACTATGGCTGATCTAGATAACTATATATTTTTCAATATTATGACATTACTGAGGAATATCTTAGTCAGAATATGGTTAAAGATGCCCTTTATCCATGGCATATAGGATAGCATTAATAAAGATGGTAATACTGCCTGAGTAGGTATATGTACTCAATACTAGTCCCGTTTAGATAAATAACAGAAGGGTTTTTTCCTTACCATATTTTCAAAACCATTTTTTGAAAGCACAGTTACAAATCTTAATACGATAGGAAAATTCAAGTGCACTGAGGGAGTTCGAGAACAAAGGTAAAGTTAGGGTGAATAGTATATTTGGATTGTTGGAATCAGGGCTGTTCTTTCAGAGAATTTTTGAAAAGTGGGCCTTAAAGGCTATGTACGCCTTTGAAATTTGAAATTTTTTTTTAAATAAAAATGTCTATCAGTGCGTTTGGTGCAACTTTCAAAATACTTTTTATTAACAAATATTTAAATTTTTTGAGAAACATTTGCTTTATATTCTGTATACAGAACAGCTGTATCTAGCGCTGAAAACTATCTGTCAGGTCCGCGGGACTAACAGGTTCAATGTCAGAGGGTCTCTGACACGTAGGATCGAGCGGCTATCGATTATGTCTACGTTTTTAACCCTTTTCCGCCACAGCCCTTTTTCAGATTTTCATTTTTGTTTTTTCCTCCCCACCTTCCAAAGGCCATAACTTCTTTATTTTTCTGTCGATATAGACCTATGAGGGCTTGAATTTTGCGGGACGAGTTGTAGTTTTTTGTAGCACCATTTATTTTGCCATATAATGTACTAGGAAACGAGAAAAAAAAATATCTGTGGGGTAGAAAATGAAAAAAAAACAGCGATTTCTCCATGGTTTTTTGCGTGCCGTTTTGACGGAATTCACTGTGCAATTAAAACAACATGTTAACTTTATTCTGTGGGTCAATACGATTACGCCGATACCAAATATATATAGTTTTATCTATATTTTACTACTTTTACAAGTAAAAACCTAAGTGCAAATAAGAAAATTTATTTTGTGTCGTGAAATTCCGAAAGCCATAACTTTTTTCTTTTTCCGTCGATTAAGTGGTATGAGGGATTATTTTTTGCGGGATAAGCTTTCGTTTTGAATAATACAATTTTGGTGTTCATGCGACGTTTTGATCACTTTTTATTTCATTTTTTGTGGGAGATTAGGTGACCAAAAAATAGAGATTCTGGCATTTACAATTTTTGTTCACCGTCTGGGTTAAATAATGATATATTGTAATAGTTCAGACTTTCTCGGACGCGGCGATACCAATTATATTTATTTATTTATTTTTTTACTATGCTCTAGGGGGAAAATGTTTTTTTTTTTTTTTAACATTTAATTATTTCTTTTTTTAAATAAAAAAACTAAGTTTATTTACCTAATTTTTACTTTTTTTATTAGTCCCCCTAGGGGACTTCAACCAGCGATCATTGAAGCGCTTGCACGATATACAGCAATACTAATGTATTGCAGTATATCGTGATTCTGACAGGCATCTATTAAGCCCTGCCGGAGGCAGGGCTTAATAGGTGCACAAAGATGGCGGACCTGGGGGCCTTCATTAGGCCCCCAGGAGGCCATAGCAACCATCGCCCACCCGTGATTGCATTGCGCGGGGCGCGATGAGCTGTTAGAGGGGGTCGCCCCCCCACTTTCTAATGATTTAAATGCTGCGGTCGCTATTGACCGCAGCATTTAACGAGTTAAACGTGCGGGATCGCTCTCGAGCGAGATGCCGCTCGTTACTCTGAAATGTTGGCTGTAACAAACAGCCGACACCTGCATCGTATGGAGCGGGTTCACTCCGTGAGCCTGTTCCATACTTCCCCAACCCGTCACACTTGTGCAGTTCCCCCTGCCTCTGCTGGCTGGATTTCCGGGAGCGCGCGGAGGCTGAGATTTCCCAACCCTTCCTCCTTCGCTGCTGGTCATATTTTTGATAAGAGATGGCTCCAGAGCTTGCACAGCAACCCTGAAACGGTTTGCACTCAGCACGACGTTCGTTGTGAGCCCAATGTTGCTATCAGAAGTTTATGACAGCAGCATCAGGAGGGCGCACAGAGATGGTGGTGAAGAGGGGGATGGGTGAGCGACACGCACACATTTAAGGAAATGCCTGGGTATGAATTGTGGGGAAAAGAGAAGGATTCATGAGAAGTATTGAAATGTGAATGACTACAAGGGGTGCAAAATACAAATTTTCTTATATAAATGACATGCCTAAAAAAAAAAAGAAAAAAATAAATTAACAAGGGCGTTGGGAATAACCCTTTAACAATATTTTACATATAAGGGGGTGTTGGGATTCACTCCAGTATGGGATAATCTTAATGTAAAGTAATTTTTAGTAATCTCACAAACAAATTATTGGAGAAAAATGGGAAGTACTTTGATGTTACATTTATTTCTAAAAGGACAAATTATTACATTTAGGGCACATCAGAAAATGTATAATATGACAAAAACTTGTTTAGTTACGATCAGATATTTCACGCCTACACAAAAATAGAAGATAAAACAAGTATCCCAATTATGAGGAACAAATGGATTAAATCTGTTTTAGTAGTCAACAAAAATTAGAAAATGATATAGGAATGATAGAGAATCACGGGGCCTATATATTTAAAAAAAAAATCTCTGCAACATAAAAAAAAACTTTATTTAACTGTTTTTTACTTTTTTTTTATAAGTCCCCACAGAGACTTGAAGCAGCGATCGTTGGATTGCTTGCATGATATACTGCAATACTAATGTATTGCAGTATATCGTGATACTGAGTCTCCAATGAAGCCGTGCCAGAGGCAGAGCTTCAATGGAGTGCAAAGATGGCGGACCTGGGGGCCTGTATTAGGCCTCCAAGCTGCCATATCAACCGTTGTAACCGGCCGTTTGTGCCACCAGGGGGCACGATGGCTTGTTTGAGGGGGCGCCCCCCTGGTTCTAACACTTTAAATGTTTCCTCTACGTGCCGACACTTAAAAACTGAACATGATTGGACATAGTCCTCAATGAAGCTCCAGGCTTTAGACTTATTTAGAAAAACGTCTCATCTGTACACTACACACACTAGACACCATATATATCAAAATAGAATATATTGATCATAACGAAAAGATAAACATCTATACACAAGGGGGGTATGAAAATATAAGCACTCACATATAATAAATTTCCTTGTCTTACAAATTGTTCATAAACTACTCATTAAAAAAAAGTTGTCACATTTATAGGGAAGTTCTCTTGTATACTATATAATAATCAGGTCAATAAAAATCATTTTTATCTCCTGCTTAATTCAAATGGTTTTTTTTCTTTGATTATTTTACCGTTTTTATTAGCATAATTCAAATAAAGGAAAAACAAAAGAAAAGACAATACCCAACCCCCTCTCCCGTCCCTGATGCCAAAGATGAGAAAAAAAAACATTTTTATAAAATTCAAATATCAGACATCAAACATGGGACCTTAGAGCAATAACTTTATCCCTGGAAACCAGTTGGTTAATCCAGCCTTTACACTTGTTACAATAATATGTATACCTGCCTTTTTAGAGAAGTTCTTTCATGGAGCAGCACTCTAAATACTGCCTTTTGCCATTCTATCACTGTCAGAGGTTTTCAATTACAAACCATTTCCTCAAAAACCGTAATCTTCCCAGAAAGAACAACTGAATTACAAGATCACAATTATCCCCCTGCTTTTACCCCGCCATTGCCTTCCACAATGTATAATACCCCTATAGCTTCCCCATACAGTATAACGCCCCTATAGCTGCCCTTACACAGTAAAATGTACCCATAACTGCCCTCCACACAGTATAATTCCCCATAGCTGCTCCTACACAGTATAATGCCCACATAGCTGCCCCATAGCTGCCTACATACAGTATAACGCCCCATAGCTGCCTACATACGGTATAATGCCCCCATACGGTATAATGCCCCCATACGGTATAATGCCCCCATAGCTGCCCCATACGGTATAATGCCTCCATAGCTGCCCCATACGGTATAATGCCCCATAGCTGCCCCATACAGTATAATGCCCCATAGCTGCCCCATACAGTATAATGCCCCATATAGTATACAGCTCCATAGCTGTCCCATACATTATAAAGCCCCCCATAGCTGCCCCATACAGTAGAATGCCCCATAGCTGCCCCATACAGTATAACGCCCCCATAGCTGCCCCATACAGTATAATTTCCCCAAAGCTGCCCCCATACAGTATAATGCCCCATTGTGGCTCCCCATACCTACTATAATGCCCCCTTAGTTGCCACTACACAGTATAATGCCCCATAGTGCCTAATAAAATAAGATAAAATAAATATTTACCTACCCCCGTTTCTGCTCCTCCGCTCTGTGCAGTGTGTGGCTCTGCGCAGATAGGCGCAATGACGTCACTGAATTGCACCTGTGTCGAGCCGCTCACAGCTGGAGCTGGCGTTACACAGCTATATAGACGTTTAGGAGTAATTTAGTGACACACTATTAACCCCTTTAAACACCTCCTTCCATGTAACTATGTTACCCTTCCCCAAGTCTTTCCCCCATTTTCCATTTAAATCTGCATTTACTGGGCTATCTCTATTCATGAACATACTTCGCTCATTATACACAAAAGAAGTGATCCCTTTCATTTGCCCCTTTTTTATAACTTTTTAAGTTGTTTCTTTGAACCAATCTTAAAAAATTCTTCCAAAAAAATGCTTCCAAAGCATGAACTATTGAAAATAGTGCAAATACAGAGAGCAGGATAAAGTACCGAACTCCCTCTGTAATATACCAAAGTTTTAATTACTCCATTGATAAATAAACCTGATAATTGAGTAATACTCCACTTCACCCAGAAACTACTAACCTCTACTTTTAGAAATGACGGAAGGATAACATATTCCAGGTTTTGGAGGCAGGATGCTTTAGTATGAGGTGTGCTAGGTATAACGTTTTTAGCATGCTGTATAAGGTATGGTGTGTGGTGAAACAGAAATTGTTAGTTAAGTAAGTTTTCTTTACCCCTATATGGGGGAATTAATTTCTCACTCAATTTGTAAAAATTTCTGTTATCTTTATTTTTGTTCTTTCTGGTTGTTATTAAGATTAAATTAGCTTTAGCACTAACATCAAATGGTTTAAGATTTTGTGGGATGTAGAGGATTGGGAGAAGATTGCACCTGAACAGACAAGCTCTCTTGGTGCCGAAGACAGAGGTATCAGAACGGGCAACTCAATCTTTAAAATGTAGGCATGATAGTTGTTAGATGGAAAATTATTTTAAACTTCCTTTTGCCCCTCCCTTTCCACACAATTCTCCAGCATTTTTGAGGGGCTTGGTTCTGTTTCCCATCTCTGACTTATGGGAACCGTTATTTACTAGGGCATATTGCTCGATTGTTATATTTTACATTGTATGCCTTTTTAAATTATATGTGACCTACTTGCCACAGTCAAGGGATTACTGACTCATTTGTGTATCTTGTCTATAGGGAACTCGCTTTTGTAAGCTTGTGTGTTTCTGCTGGACTTTACAACCTGCGCGTTGCATAGTTTATATATTTGCCTGCATGCATGCTCCTGCATTTAGTTTTTGCACTTTTTTTTGTACTACATGTTTTCAAAAAAACAGATGTGAAAAAAATCTTATGGTGGTCCTGTAAGTTAGACACACACAGGATCCGCTCTCAGCTGAACTAATGGAATTGGTTAATAGCGAACAATGCAGCTTTTATTTATAAAGGATACATTGGTAAAACTAAACAAAATTTGTAATAAAAGTCAATTTAAAAAATGTTTAAAATAACCTAAAACCTTCAATAATAATTGTAATTTTTTTTACAAGGTGTACATATACTAGTATAAACACTTAAAGCGTAGCTAAACTTTCGCAAAAAAAAAAAAAATATTGAAACTGCTATTATGTCCCTCTATGTGACTTCATTACTCCTAGCAATTGTTTTCACTTCAAAGTACCTTTTTTGCAGCTTTTTTTCTTGTGAAACCGTCCACATCTATTTTCTCACACTTCCTGATTCTGGCCAGTTGCTAGGGGCATGTCTTACCGTGTGTGATGTTACGATTTTTCTGTATCTTTCACGGGCAGTGAACTCTGAGGGGATCATTACAATACTGTGAGCGTGCACTGAGCTATGCACAGCACAACACATTATATATAGAGATGTAAATATCTCTGCACACTCCAGAAGAAAGTGCAGTGCAGGGAGGATAGGACGGGACGGCAGGGTGCTTGCGGGGGACGGAGTAGTCCTAGTCTTATCTGATGCTAATTAGCAGCTCAGATTACAGTGCCCTGAGACTCTTTGCCGGAGGGAAGGGGGAGAATCACCCAGGCACAGAGACCAGTGCGCGCAGAAAATTCATCCTAATGACGGAGAAGTAAGAGAACAGCAGTGCATGCAAGTCCATCACTGCAGCCTGACACAGCGCAGAGTGCGGCAGTGAGATTATCCTGACTCCTCCTCCTCCTTAGTACAGCCCAGTCAGCATGTGGCTTAGGGGCCCGGTCGCAAGTGCGACCCCTATAGCTACGCCACTGGGCGCAGGTCTGGCGCCCCCTCCCTGTCCCCTCTTCCCCGTCCCCAGTACTGTAACCGACAGTAGCAGAGCGCAGGGAGCAGAGTGACAGCTCTGCTACTGTCCGGTCTATGGTATGTGTGAGAGGTGCTTCCGTAGCAGAAGTGCAGGTCTAGCGAGGGAGACGCCGCTAGACCTGCGCTTCTGCTACATAAGCGCCACTCACACATACCATAGACCGGACAGTAGCAGAGCGGTCATTCCCCTCCCTGCCGGTTACAGTACAGTGGACAGGGGAAAGAGGGGTCAGGGAGGGGGCGCCAGACCTGCGCTTCTGCTATGGAAGCGCCTCTCACACATACTATAGTCCGTACAGCAGCAGAGCTGTCATTCCCCTCCCTGCGCTCTGCTGCTGTCGGTTACTCTATAGAGAACTGTATAGCACAGAGGCAGACAGACCTTCCTGACGTCACGATGGGGGCGTGCACATCTGACGTCAGGATGAGGCCACCACCCACCCCTACTCCTAGGCAGCAGAATCCGTACACCGATATATTCAAACGGTGTATGGATTTCTGCTAGCAACAGGAGAAATACAAGAAATAAAATGTAGTAAAAAAGCGTCAGAGTGGCCATTTAAAACACATATAACACAAAAAGGAGCCCAAATTCATTAATTAAGTATATTCCAAAATATATTTATATTAGACTTGCTGCTAGAAAATAAAAAGTTGATTGAACGTTTAGTTACGCTTTAAAGGCTAACCTAAAACAATTGGTTCTGTGTAAGGGCAAGGATATGTACAATGAAGAAAACGAGTGAATTAATTCACTTGGGTTTTGGTAGCCTGGACCAAACACAGAGCTAGCTGCCTCTGGAGCATGGAAGTAATACACCCACTCCATTCCCTGAAACTACCTACAAGTCCGATTGTAAAATGTTACAGCATTAGAGAAGCCAAGGCTTGAGAATTACGTGTCACATTAGCTACTGCCTTAACAACTGTATTGTTGGTATTGAACGATAGCCTACTTTACAAATTGAAAAACAATTGCCTACTGACAACCATTCATCTAGAAAAAAAATCATCAGTTACTATCAACAGCCGTTCTAAGCAAGCATTAAAAAGATGAATTTCACATGATCAGGGAACCATATGGGTAATTCAAGCATCATAAGGTTTAACTTGTGTTGATACTTAAATGCTTAATTTTAAATTATAATTACTTTAAAATATTTCACCATTGAAGTGCTAGCATTATTCTTCATGAATTGTAACTGAATTATAGTCAAACATAAATTTTAATTAAAAAGGCACCATTGTTAACATGTAGATGTCTTTGACAGACTCACTCAGTCAACAGAGATAGTCTGTCATTTACTTTGCTGTAACACTGTACAAGCTATTATATGGAAAAGCACAAATCAACAGGGACAGAGCTTCATTAACCATATTTCCTCATGGAATTCTCGAGAGGAATGTATTAAAACATTTTGCTACATGGCTTTATTTCATTTTTTGGATGGTTCTATTAAATCATCATAAGTCTTGACTGCTATGAAATCCTGCTACATAAGGTGGAGTTGAGACAGACTTGCTCACAAGAGCAGATGGTTAGGATGCACATAAGGGAGCCTGTAATACAATAATTAAACACAGTGCTCAAGCGCTGCAATATCTGCTAAGAGATTGAATTGGAACAGTGTGTATATCACACATGCCTAGTCTTCCAGAATGTATAGAAGACTCCCAAAAAAGTGGACGAGCACCAAGACTCACGGAAGAGTAAGCCTTTCTCCCAGATTACACCAGGTTCATTGATGTCACTGCTGCCTATAAAATAGCATATGCATGCTTGCGCATGCTCGATGACGTTTGGGAAGTGAGTCATATTTTAAGGGATGGAGCATATATCTGAAGATTATCTCCCTGAAGTCATTTCTGAAAATAGGCAAGTATAGAGTATATTAGAAAGTTAAACCACATCCCAGTTGCACACACTGTTGTAGCATTTCATGAAAACATTTAGTATAATAGCTAAGCTAGAATTACAATGTATTCCTCAATAATGAATGCAATATCCTAAAATACTAGCATTATGGGTTTTATTTTTCATTTCAGTCTACTAAGATGGCAGCTGTAGGATTTCTAAATTCCCACTGTTGGACATCCCTCAGACTATAGATGATGCCACTATGTTTTACAACAGTCTGTAGTCGGAGGTCTATTAGCGGTCTACAAGATCCCGTTAGATTTTGTTCGCAAGTGGAGATTTTATGCAGATTGTGCATGTATTTAAGAAAAAAACGGAAGCAGAATATAAACAGAAGCGATGTATAAAGGAAGGCCTTAAAGGGTCTCCTCTTCTGGATCCAAATGTGGTTTTGACCAGAAAAATCGGAATTAAATCTGCACCGTGTGAACAAGGCCTAAGGCCCCATTTACATCATGTTATTGCCCTACGTTTGTCATGCACATCAGAATAGATCCCGACGTACATGATAAACGTGCTAATAGGACGGAGACCACATGGTATATATTATTTATTTTTATTTTTTTTAACATGGGAGCCTAAAGGTGATGGATGCCACTGTATGGCATTTATCACAGGTATGCATTAAACGTATACCTCTGGGAGCTCGTGACATCACTGCCAATATATGGACAGTGGTGTCAGGGACTTCCCCAGAGGCAGCCCTGAGAAAGCTCCTGAAATCACTGCCCATATATGGACAGTGACGTCCAGAGCAGTGCTTGAGACACTGGGGAGAGGCGCTTGTAGAGGATCTGCCCCAAGACTCCGGCCCTGGAAAAGCTCCTGATGTCTCTGTCCATATATGGACAGTGACTTTAGGAGTTTTCCCAGGGCCAGTCCCCTGGCAAAGTATCCCACTGTATGCCATATGGTGGAAATATGTTTTGGCCTTTCGTGGGAGGTATAGTTTGCGAGTCTTCCGGATGTATACCTCCGACTGAAGGTCAAAACATGATGTGAATGGGGCCTAAGGGTCCTACCAGTTGTCTGTAGGTAGGCTATGCATAATAGTACTGCAGAGGAAGATCATCACTATGGGCCAATACAAAGTTTTCAGAGGTCAGCAATAAATTTCCGCACCTTGATGTCACAAGGAGTTCAGCAAGAAATTACTCTACTGTCTGGCAAAACACAACAATTTAGATGTGAGATTTATGTTTAACCCGTTAGTGACCGGCCCATCGTGTTTCTACGTCGGTCACTAACGGGCCTTATTCCGATGCCATAGACTTTTTACGTCGTGGCATCGGAATAAGTAAACAGAGCAGGGAGCTGTCAAATCTCCCTGCTCTGCCGGGTGAGATCGATATTAGTATCGATCTCACCCGTTTAACCCCTCAGATGCGGTGCACAATAGCGTGCACCGCATCTGAGTGGTTTTGGAGAGAGTCTCTCCCACCGACACCCGGCGATACGATCGCCGAGTGTCTGTGTCTCTGATGGCAGCCGGGGGCCTAATAAAGGCCCCCAGGTCTGCCTGTAATGAATGCCTGCTAGATCATCCCGCAAGCATGACCTAGCAGATGCCTGTCCGTGTTAAACGGACAGGCAGTAATACACCGCAATACAAAAGTATTGCAGTGTATTATAAATGCGATCACAGAATCGCATATTATAGTCCCCTAGTGGGACTAGTAAAAAAGTGAAAAAAAAGTTTAATAAAGTTAATTAAAAAAAAAATTGAAAAAAATGATAAACCCAGCTTTTCCCCTTACAAAATGCTTTACTATTAAAAAAACAAAATAAAAGTAAAAAAGTTACACATATTTGGTATCGCCGCGTCCGTAACGACCCCGACTATAAATCTATTACATTATTTAACCCGCACGGTGAACGTCGTAAAAAATTTAATAAAAAACTATGGAAAAATTGCTGTTTTCTGTGAATACTGACTTTAAAAAAATGTGATAAAAAGTGATCAAAAAGTCACATCTACTCCAAAATGTTACCAATAAAAACTACAAGTCTTCCCGCAAAAAAAAAGCCCTCATACAACCGCATCGGCGAAAAAATAAAACCGTTACGGCTCTTCAAATATGGAGACACAAAAACAAATAATTTTGAAAAAAAAGCGTTTTTACTGTGTAAAAGTAGTAAAACATACAAAAACTATACAAATTTGGTATCGTTGCAATCGTAACAACCCGCTGAATAAAGTTATTGTGTTATTTATATCACACGGTAAACGGCGTAGATTTAAGACGCGAAAAAGGGTGGCAAAATTTCAGGGTTTTTTCTATTTCCCCCCAAATAAAAGTTAATCAATAAATAATATGTCCCCCAAAATGGTGCTATTAAAAAATACAACTTGTTCCACAAAAAACAAGACCTTATACAGCTATGTCGACGCAAAAATAAAAAGGTTATAGCTCTTGGAATGCGACGATGGAAAAACTTAAAAAATGGCTTGGTCATTAAGGTTTAAAATGGGCTGGTCATTAAGGGGTTAAATTAATCTAAGATATAAAATGGGCTAAAATATAATGAACACTGATGAAGTGTTACACGAGTCATATAAATGAAATCTATTATTGAACTTCTTCCCCTACCAAGAACAAGCTCTCAAGATGGCAGAGTTCATAATCCTCACATAAGTCATGAAAAAGTGTCTACTACTTATTTCCATTAAAAAAAAAAAACACATTTCTTTTTTTTACTGTAATTCAAATACCAATGAAACATTCAATTTTATGGAAATATCATACATTTTGCTGTACACAGCAAAAGATCTGATTTATAAACATGTCAAAACTGCCAAACATGGAAGCCGTAAGCCTCTTTGTTGTTTAGTGGTTTGATTAACAGGCCACCCAATTCACAGATCAGTGCAACTGCAATCATGTCCTGCCAGAACAGCATGAGAGTCTGGATGAGCACTTCTTTCTCGCATTACCACAAAAAAATTACACATCCCTGAAGCCAAACGCTGCCACAAGAAGAAATACTGGACTCTTATTTTTCAGAAATTCAGGCATACTGCGCCAATGCATAGCGTATCTACTTAAACAATTTCTAAGTTTGAACAGCAATGATACATACAGTACACAGACAGTATCGCGTTCCAGTTTCTTAAATTGTATTTCGGAAATTAGGCTTCAGCTATAAAAGAACACTTTTAGATCAAATCAGTCTTCTTAGTACAAGAAGAAAAAGTGTCTCGGTAAGGGTCAGTTCACACAGAGTTTTGGTGCTTTATTGGACGTGGAAACCCCATCGGAATCAGCACCAAATATACAGCCAAATCGGCCCCCATTGATTTCAATGGCAGGCAGAGGTGCTTTTTCCCCCCGAGCGGCTTTTGGCCACTCGCAGGGGCGAAAAAAGTGGCATGTCCTTTCTTGCCGCAGTTTCTGCCTCTGACCTCCCATTGAAACAGGAGGCAGAAAAAACCTGCAACGCTCGTATTTGAGCATTTTTTGGCTGCAGTCTTTGCATGAGATTCAATAGCCGTGGGCAAAAAAAAACCTGCGAAAAACGTGGAAAAAAAAGCACAGGCAGTTCGAAATCCTGAGGCAGGTTTTTCTGCCTGCAAAAAAACTCAGTGTGAAAAGGGCCTAAAGGTTTCAGAATTATCAACCGAAAGATGAAAGAAAAACTAACACTTGCTATAGCCAAGGAATGCTGTCGTTTTACAGATACACAGTCTCCAAATTTGTCTACAATTCATACACACATTCCTAAACTACAATAACCCCTAAATAATAATATGGGCTCAACTACAAAGTATCCCAATATGGTTAAACATCGCATTCTCTGCAATAAACCAGTTTATAAAAACTTTGTTCACTTGAAGTTCCAGTTTGGAGCTGCCTCACATTACATTCTGAACAATTCTGTAATAGGGATAGGAGAGATACCAATAATAAAAAAGGGCATTGCAGAGAGCGCTCTCAGTGGCTTTGACTGCCCGTGTAGGGCACTGGTGAGGAATTTGATGTCCATGTTGTTACAGTTGGGAAGACATAAAAACAAGTTCAATGATAAGGATGATTAGTTTCTCATAGCAACCAATGACGTTACAGCTTTTATTTATTAAATGCGCTGAGAGCTGCAGTCTGATTGGTTACTATGGACAACTGATCTACTTTTCCCCTATGCTAGTTTTGATAAATCACCCCATTAACTTATAATGGGGTCCTTCAAGGTTTTGATGGCAAGATATGATCTGCATGCTGTGTCACGCTCATTGGCAAAAAAAAACAGGGACTCTCAATGCCATTGTATCTGAGCCGAAGTACATTCTGTCTACAGTGCTGCGGAATATGTAGATAATATATGAGCAATAGATAAAAAAAATACAAAACAAAACAGGGGGACATACTGTATTTTAGTATAAAGTACCTGCAAACTTGCAATTAAGTAACCTGTACACTTATCTAGAAGAGTCAAAAATACTCACCCTCTTCTATACTCCAACATAACTTGGGGTCCCGTTATTTCACAGGACCAAAAGAGATGACACGCTGCCCTGTATTTAAAAACAAATTCTAGATCTAATAAAAACTGTGGCATTTAGCATCAGATCGAATCCAATAAAAATGTGTCAAACAGCATAAAAAATGATGCTCGTGTGAACTATCTGCAGACTAACAACCACATGTCAACGTATACAGTATATTCAGATACCGGAGTGAAAGGGAAGACAGATGTGAAGGGATGCGGAGCACAAGTGCAAATGTGTAACCTAAAGTAATATTAATCAAAGGTCTAAATCATCAGACCCATACAAATTGTGCCTAGAAAAAAAAAAGGTGCCAGAAGTCTCAATTACGGATGGATGCAAGAACTAAAAAAAAAGAGCTTAAATACCAAAAGCAATGTAAAATAATGAAAAAAAAGTCAGAAGAACCAGATATATATATTTTTTAAATACCGTAATAAAAAAAGATAGCGGCAGAAGCCATACTAGAAATTATGATATTGTGCCTATGACAATGTAAAGATTGATGGCTGGCCCAAAGCAGTGGGTTTAGGAAGACAGCACAATTTAGAGAATTAATGAGGTGTACGAAGTGCAATTTCAATTAGTATTTCAGGGGGATAATACATAACCCATTAATACAATTTGCCTAGAATCTACAGTGGACATTTTGCAGTATGGGGTCATGGTATTAAAGTATATTTTCAATCAAAAATCCATTTGGGAGAAAATATCAAAGTAAAAGGGATTCTTATTTTTGGGTTTTAGATCTTCTCCGACATATAGATGGAATTTGTGTGTATAAGAAAACATAACTAGCGTCTGCTCCCAGAGTGTTCTGATTGATCTGTGACAAAGTTTTAGCAGCACTGCTTGAGAACTGTTTTCCTCTGTTGCCCTTTAACCCCTTAATGACCAGGCCTTTTTGCACGTTAATGACCAAGGATTATTTTATTTTTTTCACTGTCGCATTCTAAGAGTTGTCATTTTTTGAGGGACGAGTTGTATTTTTAAACAGCACCATTTTTGGGTGCATATAATAAAACGTAATCAATATCTTTTTAGGAAAGAACATAAACAGCTATTCCAGCATTGATTTTCGCGTTATAAACTTACGTCATTCACTATGCGGCATAAATAACATGTTACCTTTATTCTATGGGTCGGCACAAGTACGGGGATACCAAATATGTGCTTTTGCATTGCCGCATTCCAAGAGCCGTAACTTTTATATTTTTCCATTGATGTAGCCATATGTGGACTTGTTTTTTGGGGGACAATGTGTAGATTTCATTGGCAGTACTTTGGGGTACATGGGACTTATTGATAAACTTTGATTTTATTTTCTTATGGGGGAATAGGAGAAGAAAATTAATTTTGCCATGTTTTTTTGCATTTTTTTTTGGATGCCATTCACCCAGTGGTATAATAAATGTGTTAACTTTATTGTTTAAGATGTTACAATCACGGCAATAACTTATATGTGTATGTGTTATTTTTTTTACACTCTTACTTAATAAAACCACTTTTTGGGGAAAAAAGTGGATTTTATTTTTACTGTAGTTTTTTTCATAAACTTTATTTAACTATTTTACTTTATTTTTGCGTCCCACTAGGGGACTTCACTTTGCGATCTTCTGATTGCTTATATAATGCTTTGGTATACATAGTGTACAAAAGCATTATTGCCTGTCCGTGTAAAATGGACAGGCAATCTATTAGGCAATGCCTCTTGCTGAAGGCAGACCTGGGGGCTTTCTTAGGCCCCGGCTGCCATGGAAACCGATCGGCGCCCCGCAAAATCGTGAGCTCCCTCTGTGAAACACATTAGATGCCGCTGTCTCTATTGACAGCGGCATCTAATGGGTTAAACTGCTGTAGTCGGGGAAAGCTTCGATTCCATTTGGGCAGGAGCAAGGCTGTGTATAACAGCCGTGCCCCTGCCGCTGAGCTTGTGGATATGTACCCCATTTTAGAGATCACCTAGGTATTCTGTGGCTATGTCAAAGCAGCAAGAAAGTCCTTTCATTAAGGTTACAAATCACTATCATTTTAGTATTCCTAATTATCACAAACATACATACCAGATACTGCAGAACCTCTTTTTGAGGTGGGAGAGTAAGGATACACAAATTATACAGATTTAATGTCCATTTCTGTAATAGGGTTATGACAAGTTTTACAGCTGTCATTATAATCTGTCTATTAACTTGTACTGTAAGTCTATTACAGCTTATTACTATTCTGTGGGTATGGTAGAGGTCATGTGCACAAAATTAAAATAATGGCTACACAGACAAGACAATGTTAATCTAAAAATGTAATATAGAAAATCTGTACTGCTTCATATAGACTTTTGACAGGCAATAGAATCAATATAAACTTTTCTCCACCGCTCCACCACATGTGAAATATTTGCCCATGTCATCTCATGTGACGTAAAAGGATTGTCTCATCAACAGAACCCCTTTTCATTTGAAGATAGCTTGGCATTCAGTTGATCACCGTGGATCCAGCTTCTGAAGCCCATGACGAACAGTGAATATGGTCAGGTCAAGTTGTAGCTGGCAATAAAATTTCCACTACAGCAGTCGCTGAATGAAAAAAATTAATGACCGACCATGTAATACATGGACAGGCCAGGTCGACCAGAGCTCTCCCTGCATTACGAAAATGTATATATTTTTTCATGTATTTATTAAAGTTTACAATAATAAACCTAGTCAAACAACATTTTGTCATGTCATGGTGTTCCAAAAATATTGTTGAACTACTGTGTGCCATTTTACAAATTCAACTTTAAGGTATGAACCAAAGCCAGAGTGAAAAACCTTATAACACATTGTAAGTCACTGAAAAGTATGAGATGCATTTTACAGGGGTCTGAGGACCTTTTTATTACCATTATCCCGCTCTTCTTTAACCATTTGTACGTTGCTTTCAAGTGGGTGGTGGCACAGCAAACCAAACCCAATGAGACCAGCATAGGGTTCAGAGCAGTAAGAATGAGTGAGCTGACCTGGGGACCTGCCCATTTGTTTGGCTATGTTAGGGCAATATGTCACAGGACCATTATAATATAAAGAGAGGAATAGAAGGTCAATGGGAGGACAGAGAATGAAAGAGGCTACAGTAAATGAGTAGTAATATACAACACAAAGGAAAATATCCGCTCACCTTTATCGACCAGAATATCTTTAATAAATGTTCCGGGCTCTGATGTGTCCTGAGCGGGTCATTCCAAAGTAAAACTATTCACTAGAAGAATTCCACAACTGGAACGAACACTAGAACTAGAGAAAAACAAGACTTAGTCTTCATTCCATTAAAATCCACGGCAACAAAAAATAGCAGAGTAGGGATAGCTTACGCGTTTCAGAAAACGATTAATCATAGCAATGCTATGATTAAGGACGTTGCCTGAAACACGTAAGCTAACCGAGCTCCGCAATTAGTTATTGCCATGAATTTTAATGGATTGAAGAATAAAAGTCTAGTTTTGCTTGAATATATAAATATATATATATATCTATCTATATATAAAAATCAATAAATAGGCAGCACTCACAAAGGCTTATAGTGAAAAAAGAGGGTGCTTTATTGACCCCAAAGTGCGATGTTTCGGCTCACACAACCGGAGCCTTTCTTGAGAAAGTCTCAGGTTGTGTGAGCCGAAACGTCGCACTTTTGAGGTCAATAAAGCACCTCTTTTTTCAATATAAGCTTTTGTGAGTGCTGCCTATTTACTGCTTTTTGTCTAGAGGGACAGTGGTCAGTTCCCTAAGGCTTGCACCCCCTTTCATTGAAGCCTGTGCTGCTGGATTCTAATATACAGTGAAGGAAATAAGTATTTGATCCCTTGCTGATTTTGGAAGTTTGCCCACTGTCAAAGTCATGAACAGTCTAGAATTTTTAGGCTAGTTTAATTTTACCAGTGAGAGATAGATTATATTTAAAAAAAAACAGAAAATCACATAGTCAAAATAATATATATTTATTTGCATTGTGCACAGAGAAATAAGTATTTGATCCCCTACCAACCATTAAGAGTTCAGCCTCCTCCAGACCAGTTACAGGCTCCAAATCAACTTGGTGCCTGCATTAAAGACAGCTGTCTTAAATGGTCACCTGTATAAAAGACTCCTGTCCACAGACTCAATTAATCAGTCTGACTGTAACCTCTACAACATGGGCAAGACCAAAGAGCTTTCTAAGGATGTCAGGGACAAGATCATAGACCTGCACAAGGCTGGAATGGGCTACAAAACCATAAGTAAGACGCTGGGTGAGAAGGAGACAACTGTTGGTGCAATAGTAAGAAAATGGAAGATATACAAAATGACTGTCAATCGACATCGATCTGGAGCTCCATGCAAAATCTCACCTCGTGGGGTATCCTTGATCCTGAGGAAGGTGAGAGCTCAGCCGAAAACTACACGGGGGAACTTGTTAATGATCTCAAGGCAGCTGGGACCACAGTCACCAAGAAAACCATTGGTAACACATTACGCCGTAATGGATTAAAATCCTGCAGTGCCCGCAAGGTCCCCCTGCTCAAGAAGGCACATGTACAGGCCCATCTGAAGTTTTCAAATGAACATCTGGATGATTCTGAGAGTGATTGGGAGAAGGTGCTGTGGTCAGATGAGACTAAAATTGAGCTCTTTGGCATTAACTCAACTCCCCGTGTTTGGAGGAAGAGAAATGCTGCCTATGACCCAAAGAACACCGTCCCCACTATCAAGCATGGAGGTGGAAACATTATGTTTTGGGGGTGTTTCTCTCCTAAGGGCACAGGACTTCTTCACCGCATCAATTGTAGAATGGATGGAGCCATGTACCGTCAAATCCTGAGTGACAACCTCCTTCCCTCCACCAGGACATTAAAAATGGCTCGTGGCTGGGTCTTCCAGCACGACAATGACCCGAAACATACAGCCAAGGCAACAAAGGAGTGGCTCAAAAAGAAGCACATTTAGGTCATGGAGTGGCCTAGTCAGTCTCCAGACCTTAATCCCATCGAAAACTCATGGAGGGAGCTGAAGATCCGAGTTGCCAAGCGACAGCCTCGAAATCTTAATGATTTACAGATGATCTGCAAAGAGGAGTGGGCCAAAATTCCATCTAACATGTGTGCAAACCTCATCATCAACTACAAAAAAACGTCAGACTGCTGTGCTTGCCAACAAGGGTTTTGCCACCAAGTATTAAGTCTTGTTTGCCAAAGGGATCAAATACTTATTTCTCTGTGCACAATGCAAATAAATATATATAATTTTGACAATGTGATTTTCTTTTTTTTTTTTTTATATATATAATCTATCTCTCACTGGTAAAATTAACCTAGCCTATAAATTCTAGACTGTTCATGTCTTTGACAGTGGGCAAACTTACAAAATCAGCAAGGGATCAAATACTTATTTCCTTCACTGTATGTATGTATGTATATATATATATATATATATATATATATATAAAAATAAATAAATACACATATATTTTGTTGGTTCCATATCGTCAAATTGATGTTGAATAATAATTACTGGCAATATGAGCCTTTTTGCAATAACATTCACAAGTCCACTTTGTTTTTGCTCTTTGTGGGTTGCGTTACATTAACCTAAGTCTTTAAATGTGGGGGACTGGATAGAGTAACATGCAGCACACTGTACCAGTCTGTGCCCCATAACTGACTTCTCTAGCATTGTTATAACATGTTGTTCTAGGACAATGATAAAATACAATCCTTTCCCAAACTTTGGATGTCACTAGTTTTTTAGGGCTAATGAAAGTTGGCCCAATGAATTCTGACTATTTTATATAGATGGGAACTTTTAAACCAAGAGCGGATATTTAATATTCTGTAAACGTCACATATTTGCTTATGCTTTCTGGGTACCTTTGTCTTGAACTGCTAAAATGCCCAGTATAATATGGTGATGAATATAATAAAACTAGGCTACAAGTACCACTATATTTTGCCGTCATTATTATGCCTTCTACATGTACCAACTGAAACTGGCAAGGTGCACTAAATTCGCATAATTTTAAAGGATTTAAATAAGTACTTTGAAGTATTATACATATATTTAAAAAAAATACACTGGCAATAAAAAAAAAAAAATGATTTTTTTTCCCCCAAAAAAATGTCTATATAGGAGTATAGTTAATTAAAAAATGTAAAAAATTATTTGACTTATAGAAAAGTTTTTTCTATTCACATTATGTACTGTGTCATCTGAATGTTCAAATAATCTTAATTGCGAGGGTCTGCAAAGCTCTGTTTATAATACCATTAAAGAACAAAAGAATCTACACAGGGCCGCCTGTTGTGCAGAAGTGTATAGTAGCAGAATAGCACTGCACCTGGTTCTGTCAGTATTGACCGAGGATCTCAGTCATGCCACAGAAATAGGAGACCTTCAATTAGAAGTCTTAAGCAAGATCTAGGTTTCCATTGTGGGAAGGAAATAAATGATCGAGTTGGTAAGAGAACTCATAAGATTTCACTACAGACTCGCACTCCTGCAGTAAGACAAATAAGTTATTCAGGACGTCCTTTATAGTTGCAACTTGCCTCGAGATTTTTCATTAAATAAGTGAGGTCTTTCTTCTAAATCCTTTAGTATTGTTTGACCGCAAATAATATATTTTTATTGGAAAAGACATATCTCACAGAGCACCAAGAAGATATGTATGTGACTGATATCCAACAACTTTGCTTCTTGTGCTACTGTAACAATAAGCCTTTAAACTATTCCGTTTTAACAGGCTGTAAATGCATATACGGTCTTAGAAAGTACAGTCTTGTAGAGAGTGGTAGCTAGACTTGCCTTTACCATGGGCAAATATTCAGCTCAATGACCTCGCCCTGTATCTAAATAGCCTGGATAAAGCAAATCGGCTTGCTGGTGCCTCCATGGCACATGACACCCCCCTGTTCCAGCTATGCCCCTACTAAAGCACTTTTCTGGTGCAATAGCAATATTGTTTAAATAAATGACAGCACTTTAGAGGTGTACTGCTTCCGCAGAAACCTGTACATAAAGAGTAGTACAGGTCCTAATATAGCAAATGTAAATATGCATTAACTAGTTCCAAGTAATAATAATAATAATAATTAAAAAAAAGAAAAGAAGCGGAGAATTCTGGCTTAACATTGAATTGTAGCTTTTTCTGTGCTGTAATAGTCTAGCTATTCCAAAAACGGGTAATGGACTAGAGAAGAAACCTCCTGATTGGTGTATAAGTCAGAAGAGGTAATTTTTTTAAACTGCATGAACAGCAACTAAAGCTTTGTTTACACCTGCATCTGTGTGTTCCATATTTCTGCTCCATCAGAGAAGAACTACAAGGGAATGACAGAACCAATGGTTCCTTTGCACAACCGGCACCACCGGCGGCTGACTGAACACACTGACTCACACTGGGTTGATGATTTTATAGGAGACAATAGCACAGTATGCTGTGCTATTGTTTCCGATAAACTCAGCCAGATTCGCAACGGAGTGCCCTAACTAAGCCTCAGACTTGAACGAGACCTTACTCTACCCAAAAATAAAGTGTAGTTTGACTTAACTATACTATAGAACTATAGATTTGTAATAAAACCTGCAGTAGTAAAAAAAAATCTAAATAAATGTATTCCCTAAATAAGAAGTCTACACAGACAATTTGCAATTACTAACAATATGAATAGAAGTTATTTTTATACACAATTACGTACTTAATAGAAAATCCTGTGAAAAATATCCACAGTTTAAATTGGGCTACATGTGTTCTAATACAGTCCTAGAGAGCATCCAAACTGAACAGGTTTTGATGGAATTACATTTTCGATTACCATATATTCCTATGTTACATGATGTATAAATGCATTCAATGGGTTCAACATCTGTTTGATTGTAATGCATGGTATTGTGCATGGGTTTGCTATACAATTCTACACAAAAGTGTTGATAGGTGCTGGATTACGGCATGCCAACACAATGCGTGGCAGTCAGTGATTTTTGCAAAGCGGTACGGATAGATACATTTACTTTTATAATCTATGTACTCCTTTTGATATACAAAAACAAGAGAACTTATGTGGGTAGGTACATAGTGTATCATATGTTTTAAAATAGAAATAAAAGCAACCCATTAGCTGACTTTTTCCTGTTGTAAAATACAAATTTATTGTAATTTTACACACTTTTTCTATGATGTTTTCCTTGAAAGCTTGTGTTCGGACTTAAGGATGTGAAAAGGCTCTCTGGGAAGTCACAAGTAAAGTTGTCTTTTCTCACCATAAGGGTTAGAAGCTTGCCATAAGTAAGATGTGCTGGGATGTGGTCGGGCTTTGATCTCAGGGACTCTGTGTACCAGTGCTCAGCTTCAGACACCTTGTTTAACCTCATGTAGGCTTCTCCTGTAGAAAGATCAGATAAAGATTCAACATTACTTGTATCAATTACTTCATGCTAAAACATTTTATTGTACCCAACCAAAAACTCACTAAGAGCGGCAGAAACACAGTTATCCATCTGGTAAGTAAAGATATGGAGAGGAAAACATTGAGTCATGGTGGAAAGGGTGGAAGGAAGTTCTTAAGTTCATTCTCTTTGCAGTTAATCTGAAAGGGGATACACCACATTTCGTAGAGTCTGAACTTTCTGAATTGAGACAACCTCATTTGGGAGATTTACAATGCAAAGCAGTTTCTTTCGAGAAGTTCAAGCATCCCATAGGGATAGAAACAAAAAGGCAAAAAATAATACGAAGAATTTACAAGTAAAAGTTTATGAAATCCTTCCTTATTGAAATTATAAATAATTCAAGTTTATACTAAAGGTAAAACTTCCATGATCAGAATGCAACCATACACCATATGGTTTGAGATGCAGGTCTATGACCTTAAATGATGTCCACCTTTGCATCTTAATTATATTATTGATTCAATGTATCTAAAATAAAGTAGGCAGCTTTTCAAATTCTCAATTAAAAATATCCCATCATTTTGTGTCTACAGCTCCTATGCAGACCTACAGGTTACCATGGTTACAAAAAGTCCCTGCAGTCATAATCTCTTTAATCTGTCCCCCTAGTTTTTGCTAATCTGTTTCTTTTCTCTCCAAGATATCCAGCTGTTTTTGACAGCTGGGCACCTAAAGTGCTCCTTCCTGATTTGCAGGAACAGAGGATTTAAACACGTGGTCATTAATAGGTTAAATTCAGATTCTTATAGTAGCAAAGCGGATCAGATAACAGATAAAGTAGAAAAAGTAGACCTTTTAGAATGACAGTCAGAAACTTTAAAAACAAGCACCAGCTTTTTGGCTACATCTTTGCAGAGTGTTTTAAAAATACAACAACATTTTTTAGGATTTTCCAGATCCTATTCTCCAGAGGACTTTGTACTGGCAAAAATATTTTGTTAATTTGCTACGATTGATGGGAAGAGGAATTATTATCCTCTGAAACGCGCACAAGCTTTGGAGATTTAGAGCTAGATTTACAAACAGGAAGTTGGCTCGCACATGAAAATCCCCAAAAATTAGAATTGCAGTAAAATCATATATGATTTTACTGGAAGCAAACTAAAACAAAAAAGTTAATTAAGCAACACAGCTGAAATATCTGGATATCTCTATATTTTCTGCTTGCTTCCAACATTTTAATCCCTGCAGATACAAACCACGCAAGCTAGCATTATTTTTTTTAAAAAAAAGTAAAAAAAACAAAAACTATTTAAAACAATATCTTTACCAAAAAAACACCAACCACACAAAACCAACTTACTTGGCCTCCCATTGATCTTGTATCAGGAGTTATGGCACTAGAAAAAGATTAAGGGGGTTGCCTGCTTTGGGCAATCCCTTCTTGTTAAAAGGGTCTTTTTTTTTGCCCACATCACCACAGCATTTTAGCTGCTACGTGTGTCCTTACCCCAAAACTGTACACATATATTGATAGATTGATGGATAATAATAATCTTTAATAGCACAAAAAAAACAGCATTTTTGTAGATAGAATAGTTAATATAATTATTGGGAGAAAAAAAGAAAGGCAAAGTGTAATCTGTTGCAAAGCGTTGGGACAATACATATCGATCTTTCTCTCTGACGGGATGTGAGGAGAGGGAGATGGTACAAACTATAAAGTTTGTTATTTACTGATAGACTTTTTTGTGAACACAGGCTCGTAGACCATGCTGATTGGTCTCTGGGTAAAACTCTGATCTCAGCTAGAGACAGTGGGGTAAAGGAACTCTTGATGGAGCGGGAGGAGCGTGGAGGGGGAACTCTGCAGGACTTTTTAAAACGTTCTTGCAGAGATAGGTGAGAACTGCCAGAACGTTTATGGTCTATGGGCAGTGAGCAACTTGTCAAAGGAAACTTACCAGAAGAAAATAAAAAAATTGCTCCCCGTATACATTAAAAATGTGAGAACAGGTTTATTGTTTTTCTAAATCTTCTGTAATATAACGATCACTTGACGTTACAGGCCGAAAGTCTGAAGAGAGATTCCAACAACGTTTCCTGTTCCGATTCAATTCAGGTGTTGTGTTGTCTTAGAGACCTTGTTTGGATTCAAATCACTGAATAATTTCCACATCCTACTCGTCTGTCTGTATAAGTAGTGTCATTAATGTACAGTATTTGGTGATTTGAACCCATACATGGCCTGAATAACAAAAATACACCAGACAGTTATGAGAGAGAGACTTGTTATGACATGCTCTCGTTAGGCCTGTAACTTAAAGTGATCATATCTCAGCGTAAAAATAGGATATTAAGAAGAAGTTTTAACATTTTTAGTACAATGAAGTACCTTTTTTAACTTTCTTCTGTTAGGTTGCAAAAGAGATTGAGGGAAAGCAGGTAAAAACGCAATGTTGGCTGTATTAGTTTCAGTGAGTGTATACACAAAATAGAAAAAAATACACATCCTAAAACCAATCAAAATTATCAATTGTAGTGATAATCACTATGTGTCAATTGACATAACAGATTGTTTAAAGGGGTTGTTCCATGGACTATAATGGGCAAAGCCAGAAAAAGACGAGTCGGCAGGAGACTAATTCGCATAGCAATTTCCTAGCAATGCTGACACTTTCTTCTAACCATTGGCGACGGGTCTGAGCAGTTGGAACTCAACCGATCAGGTATTTACAGCACATCCAAGCAATATGCCATCAATCTCTGTGCCAAGACAACCCCTTTTAATTGGATCATAATCTGGTTGTGGCCATTCAGATATAGACAGAGATTTATTTATTTGTGCAGTGACAGATTATTTTTACCAACCCAATCATTGCTATAGATTCAATTGCAGGGTCAAAACTGTGACTGGAACATAAAATTCCAATGTGGGAAATAACACTGATAATAAATTATCGGAAAGTATGTCTGTTTCGGTGCAAAATGAATATAAAACACAGCCTTGTTGGGCCATTCGAGGATATGAAGAGAAGTTTGTGCAAATCGTAATGTACAACATAATTACCCATCCAAACCATTAAAAGTTTGAAGAAACGGTTTTAGATAAACACATTGTGAATCACACTTATCATATAGAGAGGAAGGAGGCAAGTCCCTAAACGTCAACATGTAACCGCTGACAACAAATGTCATTATCCAAGCCCTTAAAATGTTATCAGCATGGCACAGGACACGAGCACAGAAAGGACAACGTCCAAATCTCCTCGTAAGTTCAAGGAAATATTTTTTCCCCAAGTGTACCCTTCCTTCTAGATTTTATCAGAGAAGATTTTGTAGAAAAGTATTTGTTGTTTACTACATCAAGTGCTTTTACAATGACAAGTTATAAAGTAGAACAAAGAGAAAAACGGAATAGCATAGGGAACATTTCTCAAGCTAAGAAAGCTCTGTTCATGCTGCGATAAACATACTGTAACCAGGTGAAGACTGAAACCAGTGTCTAAAGCTATATTAGCCGCTAGAACGATTTGTCAACTTTACTTAATTCCAGTTGGAATTTATGACTGCATTGTTCCAGCTCTGGGGAGACTGCAAATATATCTACACAGAATGCTAGTATTCTCTCTATCTACCAGAGTTTGTTTAATCTTTTAACTGCCTGGTCATACCTGATTTATAGGGAACTTGCATTAAGCTACGCTGTGGAAAAAAATAAGAGTGAGAAGCCAAGGAACTTGGAAGAAACCTTCTTCTCGATTGTTCTGCAGCCACAATTACTTTGGCTGCTTGTGACAGTGCGCTTAGCTAAAATAATTAGAATACCAAAACTGGATTCCCCCAGGAACAACATAAAGCCAAAATTCTCTAAGCTTTGCTAGACACCAAAGGACACTAGGTATATGGAAAGCAGTTTAACCTTTGATATGCGGTCAGATTGGAGCTATTCTAATTAGTTTTATTGAGAAGTAAATGTGCCTACAGGGCATCGCCTTTAAGCGATGATACATGTGGCCAACTAAATCTAGACAAGATAATTAGGGACGGACAGAGAATTATTGTTTACCCAGTGGTGGATTTTACATAGAAACACAAAACTCTGATCAATTAGGTGATTTCTATACATCAGTAATGAATTGCAATACCTTATGATGTGCGCTGTGTCGCGTGTTGACACAAAACAAGTTTTTACAGTCACCAATAACCGATTACATGCTTAGCACTTAGGGATTGATGAATAAACAGTCCTTCTATTTACTTTATGTCTGTTGAGCATAAATCAAGAATTCTAACCGGCCCAAAATTGTGATTTATAGCAGACCGATATATTGCAGGTTTATGAGAACATAAGATATACAACATTTAGCTGTGTAAGTAAAATTGCTGAAAAAAAAATCTCAACATTTCAGCCAGACAAAAAGCAGATTGTAATCTCTGCATCTTCCTTCTAAGCTGTGTAGTTCCTGCATGCCTCAATCTAAAAGTTAGTTGGATTTCTGTATCTAGTGTGACATCAAAACGTATAAATTAGGACCTGTTCACATCAGCATTAAGCTTCCGTTTAGGAGAAGACAAACTGAAAGACAAACGGAAAGTATCGTTTCCGTTGGCATTTACCATCTACCACAATGGTATTTTTTTTTTGTTTCAATTTGGCACCGTTCCGTTTGGTTTCCATTTTTTTTAACGGGAACATTAGTGCAGCACACTACGCTATTGTATCCAGGGAAAAAAACGGAAACCTAACAGAATGGAGCCAAACTGAAGCAAATAAACAAAAAATACAAATTGAAATCAATAATTTTCTGCAAACGGAAATACTACTTTCCGTTTGTCTGTTCCACTAACGGAACAGATGAACGGAAAGCCAAACGGAAGTCCAACGCTGATGTGAACAGGCTCTTAGAGATATTTTCTAAATAGGTTTATGAACATAAAAAGCACCTGCTTCAGGTGTATTTTCAGAATCAGCTGTCGTGTGTGTACATACTGTTATATGACTTGTATCTGCATTTATCATTAGATTTCCCCCTGCTCCATATCTAATAGTCAGTTTTCTGCACTCCGTTCCAGAGGGGGAGGAGACCCAGTACATAAAGAGAAGAAATCCTGTTCCCCCATCTCTGTTTCATGAATACATTTAGAAGCAGCAGCATGGAGGACACTAGACAGCAGTACTGAGTAGTGTTGCTGTGCATGCAACACTGGGTGAGTTAGAACACTTACTAGAAGAAGTAGCTGCGTCTAATTATGTGTGTCTCTGACTACCTCTCAGCAGCGCCCTCCTCCTACTCCCAATACCCTCCATAGACATCTATGGGCAGCAACTGTAACCTAATCTATGAGAGGTTCATAAGCTGTCTTCATCGCTCACTCACTCGATTCAAACCAGTGAATTGAGTGAGTGATCAGTGAATGAAGTGGGAGGGGGAGAGGAGCCTGATAAGTAGAGAAAGTAATTTGTCTTTAATAAGAGATCACAAAATGTATTATCTAGGCTTGTACTATTGATTTATTTAAAAAAAAAAAAAAAAAAAATGAATTGAAAGTGACTTTTGAAACTTGGGAAAAATTCATGCAATACTCTTATAAAGATACAGTACATAAAAGGCTTGTGTTAGTGTGCAAAAGCTATTGCTGCCTCTTCTCTACTGTATTTTCAGGGCAGAAGAGGACAATATCCCAAGTGGGTAACTTGATGGCAGATCAACAGTGCTGTATGCAACTTACTCAGTCTATGACTTCCTAAATGAGAAAGATTACTTTGGCAGGTGTTGTCCGCCTCTGCCCCAAAAGAATGGTGGATACAGCTTCTTTACCGTAATACAAATGTGAACGCAGCCTTAGAGAGGATTGAAAGCAATGACCTCAAATAATTTAAGGCCCCTTTACACTGAGGATATATGATCGGTGATTTAAAAAGTCATTATGAGGGTCTGATGGTCATATCCATCAGGACAATCCTCGCTCTTGAGCAGCTCAGGACTGAATGAGCCACTGAATCATGAAGTCGGCCTACCTTTTTAATAAAAGCACCCTTCTGGCACAAAGAACAACTCCCCCCTTTCTCGACTGGCATACACGGCATCTTGATTAATTCTTGGTCGCGAATGTGTCTATATACTAAACTGGGCAGTTTATTTAATTAACTTAGTGCAGTGGGGTCCATCTCCTCCCTTTATGAGCCTCCTCAATGTCACCGGGCCCCCCGCAACCTATTATCTTACAGCTTCTTGCTGCATATCACCGCTGCTCGTCCACATCCTGGACCTAAACTGCAGAGTATACTAGTAGCAGCAGGATCAGTGGAATGCTCAGACAAGGGAAAGGACCAAGCAGGGTCACAGCAGACTGCAAAGAACAGAATGGAATATTTATATATTCTATAATTTATATCTGAAATCGTAATGGCCCATAGAACAAAGATAATATAGAATTTATACCGCAACGCGCATGTGGATTTACAACTTTTTCTCATTCCCCTTCAAAAATGTAATTAAAATCAATTTTAAAAAATTATATGTACCCCAAAATGGTGCTTAAAAAACTTGTCAGGCAAAAAACAAGCTCTCATTTGCTTACATTGATAGAAAAATAATAAAAAATTCTGGCTAGTAGAATACAGCTATAATTTTACTTATACTGCACAGTGCAAACCGTAGCAAAATTTTATTTTTTTTTTAAATCTTGTTCATTTTTTTTTCCCCATTCCCACCAAAATTTTTTTATAAAAATGAACAAACGATATCTACCTCCCACTGTTGCCATTGAAAAACAAAACAAAAAACAAGCACTATTTCCCCAGTGTTGGTCTTCTGGAAGACCTGGAACAAGGGTCTGGTTGCTGGAGTGAGCAGAGAAGGGTGGGCTCCCACTCCACCAGTACAGGCTTGGTCTTTTACTATCAGGAGGTGTAATTAAGCACTAAGTCTGCAATCCCATAAAGAAGGGTATAAGGCCAGGATTCCGCACACAATTTTGATGCAGTTTTTAGCTGTTTTTTCAGCCAAACACAGGAATGGACAGAAAAGAAAGGAGATACATCAGTCTTTTCTTTACACCTCTTCTTTCTTTTGAATCCACTTCTGGCTTTGACTCAAAAAACTCAGCCAAATACTGCACCAAAAACTGCATCAAAACGGTGTGTGATCCTGGCCTTAGACAGTCAGAATGTGCTCTCAACCTGAGGAGGGAGAGAAGCCAAAGCCTGGGGAGGACAGGCGTTCTTCCCCAATTCTGGGAAAGAACAAAAATGTGTGGAAGTGCTGGGCAGTAGGCCTAGAGCTTGATGACAAGGGACACCCCACACATCAACAGGTAAACACACAGCTTCACGGGGTCCTATCAGCACCTGGTTGAAAGGGGTGTGTGTGTGTGTGTGGTATGTGTGTGTTCTTGTGCAGTGGAGATTTGTGAGTGCCTGTGAATGTGGGACTCAATGGATAAGGGTGTGTACCTGCAGATGTAAGACGCAGATGAGATATCGGCGTACCTGCGGATGTGGGATGCAGATTTGATGGTTGTGTACCTGTGGATGTGCGACGTAGTGTAGATGGGTGTATACTTGTGGATGTGGGAAGCAGATGAGATGGCTTTGTACCTGCGAATGTGGGATGCAGTGGAGACGAATGTATACTTGTGGAAGTGGGATGCAGTGGAGATGGGTGTATGCTTGTCGAAATGGGATGCAGTGAAGATTGGTGTGTACCTGCAGATGTTGGATGCAGATGAGATGGGTGTATACTTGTGGATGTGCGACAGATGAGATGGGTGTATACTTGTGGTTGTCTGATGCAGTGGAGATGGGTATATACTTGTGGATGTGGGACACATAGGAGATGGGTGTATACCTGTGGATGTGGGAACCAGTGGAAATGGGTGTATGTGCGGATGTGGGACGCAGAGGAGATAGGTGTGTACGTGCAGATATGGGACACAGATGAGATGGCTTTGTACCTGTGGATGTGTGCAGCAGACATGGGTGTGTACGAGCAGATGTGGGATGAAGTGTATATTGGTGTGTACGTGCAGATGTGGTACGCCGCGGAGATGGGTGTATACTTGTAGATGTAGAATGCAGTGGAGATGGGTGTGTACCAGCCAATGTGGGACGCGGTGGATAAGAGTGTGCAAACTGCGGATGTGGGACAGAGTGGATAAGGGTGTGCACGTGTGGATGTGAGGAATGTTGTGGAGATGTCTGCAGGTACATGTACACACCCAAGAGACGCAGTGGATATGGGTGTGTAAACAGAGGATGTTTTTCCATTGGACACTCTCTCGTCACACTACGGAAATAGACGAAACAATAACGTAGTCAAACGGAAACCAAATGCTGATGTGAAAAGGCCTTTAGTGTCTCTTAAAAAGGGATTTTTCTGTTATCTATGTTCTTCATCTGTAAATTCAGACAGTCAGCTTAAACACTGGACTTTTGTTTATCATTCATGGTGTCTGAAATAAAAAGGATGGATCTGTGATATATTCTTTAGAAGATGGGGGTTCTTCTGCAGATGTACACATACACTGGGCTGGTTTTGGAGAGAATTACATGTTCTCTACTACTACTACTACTACTACATGCTCTTTTCAATACTTGGAGGAAGATGAGTAGTTCTATTTTATTTGCCTGTGCCTGTGTCAGGTATGATTGTATCAGAAATATGCTATAATTCTATAAAAAATACAATGGTACTAAATTTGACACAATTATCCTGTTGAGTCAAATGCAAACGGAGTTGCCTTGACCCTTCTATTACAACTGTAACTGTCATTATTTCACAATTCACATTTAATGTTGATAAGTATTCAAAACAGTGTTCTGGGTAACAGAAATAGGTCATCTTTATTATAAATTAAAAAATTTATTCAAATGGAAAATGGACTAGTATTACCAGGCTCATGTAAAAAAAAGGTTTGAGTCTGCAGGGAATAAAGTACTAGGTTAGCCTGCAGTCCTCTAAAGGCTGCAGAATTGTGTTTGCAGCTCTGCTATAATACAGGTATGTAATCGGGATCAGTGCAACAAAGGTAATGCAATGCATTCAAAATAAGTTACTTAACTTTGGACATCTAATTTAAGGTGGTCTCTGGTTGGGCGACAGCAAGGCGATGCATAAACTGTATCCCACTGCTTATCTGCTATAGAAATTAGGCAAACTAAGCTCTGCCCTTTTAACTAAACCCCACTTACTTTAATCAATATTGAGAGGCCAGTTGTAGATGAACCTACGCTTTTTCTGATACTTTTCTACCGGGGTATACAATTCAGAAATTTGCACAATTGTTTTTTTGTTTTCATTTTATTTATTTTTTCTTAAAGCGTACCTATCGTTTCAGGTGTCTTTTCAGAATAAGCTGTAATGAGTGTGTACTGAGAAATAACACTATTTCTGGCCATTATATGACTTGTACATGCCATTTTTCACTGTTTCACAGTTTTCTCTGGAGCAGAGCACCAGAAGGGGGCATAGACTAGCTACTGTGATGTGTCCAATACAAAACATACATAGAAAAGGAGATCCTGCTCTCCGATCTCTCTGTAAGGCTGGGTTCACACGAGCATGTTAAGTCCGTGAAGGACGGAACGTATTTCGGCCGCAAGTCCCGGACCGAATACACTGCAGGGAGCCGGGCTCCTAGCATAATAGTTATGTACGATGCTAGGAGTCCCTGCCTCTCTATGGAACTACTGTCCCGTACTGAAAACATGATTACAGTACGGGACAGTTGTCCTGCAGAGAGGCAGGGACTCCTAGCGTCGTACATAACTATGATGCTAGGAGCCCGGCTCCCTGCAGTGTGTTCGGTCCGGGACTTGCGGCCAAAATATGTTCCGTCCTTTACGGACGTAACATGCTCGTGTGAACCCAGCCTAACACATCCTTAGAAACAGCAGCAGCATGGAAAATATTGAACAGCAGCACTGAGCAGTGTAGCTGTAAATCCAGCAGTGGAATGAGAGAAGTTGCATCAGCATCTGTTTGTGTCTCTCTGCCTACAGTATATATCTCCCTCCAGCAGCTCCTTACCCCTCCTCTCTCTATATATTTCTATGGGCAGCATACAACCTGATCCCTCAGTGAGCTGATAATCCGTCTGGTTTATGAGACAGATTTTAGAAGTGAATTGAGAGTAAATGATCAGTGCAGGAGGCAGAGGAAAATGAATAAATAAGTAACTTATAAGTAAAGCAAGAGGAATAAGATATATTGCAATGTTTCTTATATTTGAACTATGAAAAAGTTTTTTGAAGCAACCATCACTATTTAAATAATTTATTGTTAGCGTCCCTTTAAGAAAATCCATAACTTTTGGGTTGACCCGATTACTTTAAGGAAATGTTTTATAAGCCTTATTAACCAAATTATAATTTTAAAAATTAAATAAAATCCACTAAAATAAAATACAAATTCTGTATACTCTAAACTTGATATAAGAAAGTGGAACTTGTAGTTTGCTTTAAGAAATTGAAAATGTTATGATTTTAAACTGGATTAGAGACTAATCAAAATCCAGATGACCCAAACGTGGAAAGCAAAAATTTAGATGTGCCCCCACATTCCTCTTTTAAAAATAACAGAATTACACTAAAAAGCTTACATTTTCGCACTACTAAATGCATAGAAGCACAAATTACTGTAACAGGTGGCCCCATGTGGTTTTACATGCAATGTAATACAATAAACTGTACAATATCAAGTTTCCAGGAAAGGAAAAGACATCTAAACCTGAACTTGATCCTTAAGCAATCTTTAATTTTGGCATTAAAGAGCACAAACTCCCATAGGGATCATTACATCTTTTGACCCTAAGTTTTAATTGAAACTTTAAACAAAATATATTCCTTTCCTAATACATTTGATCTAGGCTCTAACCTTTGTAGTACACACTAACGCCAGACAAATTAATCTCTTTAGCCGCAGTATGCACTGTCCGTTTTGTACTCAAAAGTTTATAGTCACAATACTGAGAATAAGAGGGCATTTCCAGACTAAATGTGATGGTTCTCGACTAGGTAAAACACTAACAATAACGCAATAGACTCATTTGGTGAAAGCCTTCCCTACTCTACACTAATTTACTTCAAATCTACATTTATGAACACATTTAGAACAATGAACTGTACTGACAAACACGAAATCATTGCCATCAAGTCAATTTGTTAATTAAAAAAATAATAATTTCATCTGAAATGCTAAACCGTTAATAGAAAACTACAGCATCATGGATGGCAACAATCATTTTACACCACCTTTAAACATTTACATACATTTTGCTTTCCAAGCTTTGTATTATAATTGCAAAAAGACTGTACCGCCTAGATAAAAGTGAAAACTGAACAATCATTGTGTTCACTGTTCATCATATAAGCTTAGCTTTTAAGTCTCCAGGCTTCCCCATTCTTTCTTGAGATATGAAGTAGAAATTACTATTGTTAGTCATGACTGTGAAACCGTATCTAAGCAGATCACATTCACAGCGCTTGTCACTAACTTCTGTATGCTACACCCAAATATCTAAATTTCTCCAATTCTTCCTTTCTTTCCTTGGGTGAGTGCAATAGAAGACTGTAGACAACAGAATGTTCGCAGTAATTCTAGTGCAGTTGTTTGGAGTATAATTTTAACCTAAACCAATTTATTTCTGTTACTTATATAGCACCAACATACAGCACAGCGCTCTGCAGATGTTGTCCTTACTTACCGTCCCAAATGGGGCTCACAATCTAAATTGGGAGTGCCAAAAGGAAACCCACGCAAACATGGGAAGAAAATACCGTCACGATCTGTGGGTATGTGGACCCACAAGGCCGTACCGCCGTAGCAGGGTAGCAGCTGGCCAAACAACAGTGTACCAAGTCAATATAAAGTCAGAGCACCAGGGTACCTGTAAAGGTCCAGACAGTAGCAATGGTTTAGGCACAGATGGCACCTTGGTGGAAGGCGATTCAAAACGTGGCAGATGACACCAGATGTGGTGTACGTCAGCAGGCGTAGTAGACGGCACAACACAACTTCAACACTAGAGATGGCACAGGAACAAATACAGCACAGGATACAGGTAGCAGGGCATAGGAAAACAGGGAACAGAATACGACTAAGGGACCATTTGGAAGACTAACACAGAGAAATACAAACAATGCTCAGGCAAGGAGTAAAAGGGCAGAGCCCTTCTAATAGTCCAGGGTGATCGTGGGCTAATTACTGATGATTTACATGTGCTTTAAGACCGGGCGGGACACAGCAGAGCGGAGCGGAAGTGCATGCTGGCCTCTCCTGGGGAAGGGATGGGGACCAGTGCTCACAAGTCCATGTCTGCAGCCGTCGAGGGGTGAGTAATCCCGATGCCTGGCGGCCGTGGAGGTCACAGTATTTCCCCTCTTATGCCCCCTGTTCTTGGGACCAGAGCGAGAGATGAACTTAACGAGGGTAGGGGCATTGAGGTTCTCTTCTGGCTTCCAGGACCTCTCCCCTGGACCAAACCCCTTCCAATCCACCAAATAAAAAGTCCTTCCGCATACTCTCTTAAAGAACAGGATCTCCTTTACCTCGAACACATCGGAAAAACCACTGGGAGCAACTGCAGGGCTGGGAGTTTTAGAGTAGCGGTTCAGGACCACAGGCTTCAGGAGGGACACATGAAAGGAGTTAGGGATTATGAGAGTAGGCGGCAGCCGAAGCTTATAGGAGACCGGGTTAATTTGATGCGGGATCTCAAAAGGTCAGAGGAACCCTGGAGCAAATTTGTATGAAGACCCCTTCAGACGAATATTCCTTGAGGACAGCCAGACTTTGGTACCCGGAAGATACTGAGGCGGCTCTCTTCTTCTTGTATCTGCTTTTCGCTTCATGCGATCGACTGCCAGCAGAATAGAGGAACGGGTATGTTGTCAGATTTGCAGAAGTGCCCAAATGCGGAGTCAGCTGCGGGTACCTGAGATGTAGCTGCCACAGGAAGAGGGATTCGTGGATGTTGGCCGTAGACAAAGAACGGTGTGGAAGTGGTGGACTCACTGGTGTGGTTGTTATACGAGAACTGTACCCAGTCATCATGCTGCATGGAGATGAACTGGTGAAGATAATTCTCCATGATTTGGTTAATCCTCTCAACTTGGCCATTGGACTGGGGATGGTAGGCTGAGGAAAAATCCAGAATTTCAAGGTGAACTGAACCCCCCAATCAGACACAATATGAAGGGGCAGGCCATGCAAGCGGAAGATCTGCTGGATGAAGAGATTAGCCAGTCGAGAGGCAGAAGGTAGGCAGGCCAGCGGGATAAAATGTGGCATCTTCGAGAACCGGTTCACAACCACCCAGACAGTATTGCATCCTGCTGAGAGAGGAAGATCAGTAACAAAGTCCAATGCTATATGCTGCCAGGGAGCGTTGGGCACAGGCAGAGGTTAGAGCATGCCGGCAGGCTTGGAGTGAGCAACATTGTCTCCTCCTGCACTGTGTGTGCTTCCAACAAAGTCCACAATATCTTTCGGCAGCGTGGGCCACCAGAAATTATGAGCAAACAGATCTCTAGTCTTTCGAACACCCGCGTACCCAGCCAGTTTGGAGCCAACGAAGGATTCTCTTCCTCTTCTCATCTCTAACTTGCAAAGGATTGGCAGTGACAATGCAGGATGGGTCTATGATACTTTGAGGGGACTGCACAGTGTCCTGCGTTTCAAATGACCTGGACAGGGCTTCGGCCCTCACATTTTTGTCAGCGGTACGTAGTGGAGCACAAATTGGAAACGGGTGAAGAACAGCGACCACCTGGCTTGACGGGGGTCTAGCCGTTGAGCGGACTAGAGATAAGTGAGGTTCTGTTGGTCGCTGTATATCAGGATGGAGTGAGCTGCGCCATCGAGAAGATGTCTCAACTCCTCCACAGACAATTTGATGGCCAGTAGCTCCCGATCCCCACTAGAGTAATTGCGCTCTGCGGGGGAAAAAAGTCCTCAGTAATAGCCACATACTATTGCCTTTCCTTTGGAGCTTCTCTTGAACAGAAGTGCACCTGCACCAACAGAAGAAGCGTCCACCTCCAACAAGAACTGCCGAGACATATCAGGATGATGGAGGATCGAGGCTGAAGTGAAGGCATTTTTGAGGCTATGGAATGCGGATTCTGCCTCTGGAGTCCACGTGTTGGCGTTCATACCTTTCTTGGTAAGAGTAGGGATGGGGGCCGTCAGTGAAGAGATGTTTGAGATAAACTGCAGGTAGAAGTTAGCGAATTCCAAAAAACGCTGTATAGCCTGAAGGCCCCGAGGACGTGGCCCCTCCAGGATGGACTTTACTTTCTCAGGATCCATTTTGAGACTCTGATCCGAGATGATGTAGCCCAAGAAGGGCAAATAATTTTTTTCAAAAGTACACTTCTCAAACTTGGCATATAGGCGATTCTTCCTTAATCGCAGCAGAACTTGACAGACATGTCTCCGATTTGTCGTCGACTCTGTGGAGAAGATCAAAATGTCATCAAGATAGACTACAACATAGACAGAGGAGATCTCGGAAGATATCATTGACAAATTCTTGGGAGACCGCGGGATCAGTGGCAAAGGTTATTTGTCTTTGACCGTGACCTGGTTGAGGCCACAGGAGTCTATGCAGGGTCAAAGAGGTCCGTCTTTTTTCTTTACAAAGAAGGAGCATATCCGCCCCTATGGCTTGTGACATCGTCTTGGTCTTAGTTTGACCAGCGGGGTCCATAGACTGAGTGTACGGTCATGATCTGTGGGTATGTGGACCCACTAGACGCGGTGTAAGTCAGCAGGCCTAGTAGACGGCACAACACAACTCCAACACTAGAGATGGCACAGGAACAAATACAGCACGGGATACAGGATACAGGTAGCAGGGCACGGGAACAGGACACGACTAAGGGACCATTTGCAAGATTAACAAAGGAATACAAACATCGTTCAGCCAAGGAGTAAAAGAGCCCTTCTTAAAGTCCAGGGTGATCATGGGCTAATTACTCATGATTTACATGTGCGCGCATTGGCCCTTTAAGGCCGGGCACGATCGTGCACCCTACAGGAGAGCAGAGCAGAGAGGAAGTGAGCGCTGGCATCTCCTGGGGAGGAGATGGGGTCCGGCGCTCACAAGTCCATGGCTGCGGCCGTCGAGGGATGAGTAATCCCGACGGTCCGTGGCCGCCACAAATACAAAGTCCATGCAGATGCTGTCCTTGGTTGGATTCGAACCCAGAACCCCAGCGCTGCAAGGCAATAGTGCTAACCACTGTAAAACAATGACATAGATGTGAGACTTGGAATTTCAATAGTAGGTGAAGAAAATTGCAGTTTATAGGAATAAAATATGGAAAAATAGATATGAGATTTTAAATTTTCACTAGAGTGCTAAATTGTGGTGTCTAAAAAAAAATTATACACCATTTCCGAGGGAATAAAAACTGATGTTAAATGAATTTTATAGCATCTACATGAAAAACTAAAAACATATTAAAAAACATACAAGAAATGAGACACAAAACACAAATCTTATTATTGTAATATGCTCTCAATGCTGACTCTACATACTGATTACGGACACTCATCTTCCCTGGAGACTTGGAGAAATCCTTTGTGCAGAAATGAGGTGGCACTTTATCAATACAAAGAGCCATGAACACTTCTGCAGATTGGTGGGTGACAAAACTTGTCACACATGAGCAACCAGATTTTAGGCAATGGCCCAAACATATTTGAGTGCTGCCTAGCAAATAGGGAGAATTAAGAAAATGCTTTTAACTGAAATGCGATGTGTGTTTATATCCTTTCCTTGAATACAACCTTGAATACATTATTGCATTTGAGTAAACATTTAAACTATATGATGTAAGTAACACTAAAAATTCATTAAAAAAAACCCCAACTAAAATGCATTTACATGGTTAGGTTCAACTAGCAGCGTGGACAAATATTCTATTTTATAATCTTTCAATGAAAATACACACACACACATATATATATTTGTATAATATACATTTATATATGTATTTCATACTATTCATTGACCTTTTCCTAGCGTATTCTCAGCGCAGGTTTATGCTGATGTTTTCTTAATGTTGGCTAGTTTTTACAATTACTGCATGCCATTTCTTATTGTATTGGAAACACTGTTTGGTAGAGTATCTGGGTTTTGTGCAGTCTAATGTATTAATAATTTATATTCATATACCATTTTATTCTGCAATGCCTTGAGGAGAATTGCATAAATAGCGTTTTTTATTACACCAAAGAACCAATAGGACAACTGTAAATCTAAGATACAGAGACTACAATAACATTCTTTATAGTAAATATTAAGTTTGTTTAATTTTCTTACCCATCATGTTATATAAGCTTTGTGGTGCAAATTGCCTTGGCATTTTCAGTATTGCTTCTTTATATACAGAGAGCGCATCCTGAGGAGAAAAACATCTTTCACTAATATTCACATATAAAAATAATAAAGAAACAAAACAATTACTTATGTCAATTTCAAGATGCTTAAAACTAAATAAAGACTAAAGAATTACTGGCTTTAGAAAGATAAAATATATACAGGAGATTAAGACCATTTCTTATTTTCTTACTTTTGGCTGTTTTCACATTGCTTTAATAAAGCTGCATTTTAGGATCTGCATTATGGCCATAGCACCTCCCGCTTCAATTGTTGTACTTAACCACATAGATTACCCAAAAATCTGCCGAAACTTGGCTACATGCTGAAATAGGAGTGATACCTTGTAAGGGAACTTATAAATATTTGGCAGACTATCTGGCAAAACATGTCTTAAAGAGACTCTGTCACCAGATTCTCAAACCCCTATCTCCTATTGCATGTGATCAGCGCTGCAATGTAGATAACAGTAACGTTTTTTGTTTTTTTTTAAAAAACGTTCATTTTTGGCCAAGTTATGGGCCATTTTATATATATGCAAATGAGCTTTGAAATGGACAACTGGGCGTTTTTATTTCGTTATGTCCAACTGGGCGTGTATTGTGTTTTTAACTGGGCGTGTTTTTATGTGTATGATGCTGACCAATCAGTGACCAGTCAGCATCATACACTCATCTCCATTCATTTACAAGCAGCACAGCGTTCTTACTAGAACGATGTGCAGCCAGATACACAAGTGTCCTGATAATGAATACACATGAAATCCAGCCTGGACGTCACGTGTACTCAGAATCCTGACACTTCTGACTCTTTTCTCTGAGATTTCCAGCAAGCCACTCGTAATCTCTTGCTGGAAATCTCAGAGAAAAGAGAGTCAGAAGTGTCAGGATTCTCAATACACATGACGTCCAGGCTGGATGGTCATGTGTATTCATTATCAGGACACTTGATTAACGTTAATCTAGTGTCCTGATAATGAATACACATGACCATCCAGCCTGGACGTCATGTGTATTGAGAATCCTGACACTTCTGACTCGCAAGAGAAACAAAATCTCGTTTAGCTCCGTAATCTCGCGAGATTTCATTTCTCTTGCTACAATCTCAGAGAAAAGATTCAGAAGTGTCAGGATTCTGAGTACACATGACGTCCAGGCTGGATTTCATGTGTATTCATTATCAGGACACTTGTGTATCTGGCTGCACATCGTTCTAGTAAGAACGCTATGCTGCTTGTAAATGAATGGAGATGAGTGTATGATGCTGACTGGTCACTGATTGGTCAGCATCATACACATAAACACAGTTAAAAACACAATACACGCCCAGTTGGACATAACAAAATAAAAACGCCCAGTTGTCCATTTCAAAGCTCATTTGCATATATATAAAATAGCTCATAACTTGGCCAAAAATTAACGTTTTTTTAAAAAAAAGTTACTGTTATCTACATTACAGCGCCGATCACATGCAATAGGAGATAGGGGCTTGAGAATCTGGTGACAGAGCCTCTTTAATCTTCTCTTTACACTCTGTATGAATAAGTATTAAATGCTAATGCACTGGTACCATACTCCAGCACTTCACTCATTAAACCCATCTATTTCAGATAGGTCCTAGAGGTGCCAAAGGCTCCCTGGTACCCTACTTCATATTTATTGGGACTTTGCATTGATTACACCCTAGTGGTCCATGGTCTAGTCCCTTATTACTCATGTACTACACTATGCCCATGGACCCCCTGTAATTTCTATTAAATGTCCCTCCAAAATGAATTAAGAAGACTTGCGTCGGACTGCTCCTTCATCTTAATCACAGCAAAATGCCTCATTGCACTACACAGGAAGCAAGGTACTCCTTCCAAAATTTACCTATTTCTTTGGATTAAATATGTCCAAAATATGGAATACATAACAGCTAGTATTAACAACACATTAGACCGGTTCTTCCTTATACGAGCAATGGGATGACTTCTGGGCCACTTCCCCGTGACAAACCATTAAAGGGAATGGGTCATCAGAAAATAAACGACTGTTTAAATCACGTTTTTATGTTAAACGAATGTAAGATTTTTTCCCTTTATGGGCGACTGATATATCCGATACAAGCGAGTGCTAGATCCTGAATCATAACCGATATATCAGTCACTCGTATCTCGTGGGTACTGCCACTGTATCCACGAGATCAGCAGCAGGAGCAATAGGCATCTAAGGTATTTGACTGGGGGAGAGAGCTCCCTATGTCACCGCATCGGCACACCCGCAACAAGCCATACAGGGACAGCCAGTTGGTCACAGATCAAGAATTTGGGCTTTAAAAAAAGCCCCCAAATCGGGAGCTAGAGACTTTGAGTGAAAGCTCCCTCTGCAGTCTCTCTGCAGTACGCTTTAATGCTGGCTGATCTTCCATTAAAGACATAGTATACTGCACACACTCAGTGTATAATTGTAGGGTGCTACTTGAAACATGAAATTAAGTTTGCAAACAGCCAAACAGTAGCTTTATCCAAATACAGTATTAAACCATCTTCAATTTTTTTTTCCAGTGATTAAAGAAAAAAAATCCTATTTAACATTTATTTAAAAAAAAAAAAACATATTTGTTGATGTAGAATATTGTAATACATTTATTGTGAATTCGATTTTAATATTTCTTGGGAGGTGAAGCTCCACTTTAGCTAAAAATACAAAAAAATTAAACCCCAATATTTAGGCGATTACCATTAGTAAGCGATTCATTATGTTGTAGATCACCCTATCAGAAAGAACTTCAAAACTGCCTTCTTGGAGTTTACATTGCTACTCATAGGATCATCCCAAAACACTACTGCAATAACGGACTATAAAAGATATACAGCCAATTCTCAGTACTACGTGCCTTGTAAATAGATCACAAGAGCCGTTCACAAGACAATTATGTTATACTCCAAGAGAATAGAGCGCCAGGTTAACATTTCATGAGAATCATTGCTGCATACGAAGAAGAGTTAAAGCATCTGGTAAACAACATCTTTCAATTTTATAACTTGTAGAAAAAAAATTAATTAACAAAACTTTTGTTGAATTGTAAAACATTGGTAGAAAAAAATACTTTAATACAGTATTTTCCTGATTTACAAAAATGTTTTTAAGTTGTAATTTTTTTTTATTTTGGCTAGTTTATTTACTTAGTTTGAGGTAAATAAAGCTTTTTCTGATTAAATATACAAATATTTTAATGACAATTTATCACTATACTTGAAAATATCTATATTGTGTGCATTTATAATCTTCATATTAGGAGATGTTCAGTAAAGACTACAATTATACTATATTCTGCTAACAGATTGTAAGGGTGGCTTTACGTGCTTCAACAATTCAACAACTTTTGATTTATTTCATTAGTCAATTATCTTGTTTCAACGTGTAAAAACTCGCAGACTACTTTACTTCAAAATCGATGTAGCAAATCTTCAGGGGTGTCAAATATTTCAGTTGTGAGATCAGCAAATTGCTGTGTGGGACTGCAATCACTTATGCAAAACCATTTAGTAGCGTACACTGTTTCGGCGGAGGAGGGAGTCGGGACACGGCACTGGGAATACAATGGCAAAGCAGGGAGACCTGAAGAGGGATCTCCTCCATTCACTGTGGGAGTGGGGCTAGGGGAATATTTATTTTAATATTTTTAGGAAGCACTATGGGGTAATTATAGACACTGTGGGGTGCACTATTGTGGCATTATACTATGTGGGAGGCACTATGGGGGCATGAAAGTGTGTGGGGGTACTATGGGGGCATTATACTGTGTGGGGAAGTTTTATTGGGACATTATACTGTGTGTAGGGTAACTATGTGAGCATTATACTGTGTGGTGAGGCACTATGTGGGCATTATACTGTGTAGGGAGGCACTATGGGGGCATTATACCATGTGGGGGCACTATGGGGCATTTTACTTTGTGAAAGGCACTTTGGGGGCATTATCTTATCTCTTACCGAAAAGGGGGGGCTCACTCTAGACATCTTTGTACTGGGAGTAGCAATGTGTTAACATGGTCCTGGCTGAATTGTACACAATATCAAATTGTGTAAAGCCGCTCTAAGGGTATGTGCACACGGTAGCAGGCTTTTACGTTTGAAAAGACAGACTGTTTTCAGGAGAAGACAGACTGTTTTCAGGAGAAAACAGCTGCCTTGTTTCAGACGTAAATGCTGCTCCTCGCATTTTGCGAGGCTTCTCTGACAGCCGTAAATTTTGAGCTGTGCTTCATTGAGTTCAATGAACGACGGCTCAAATTATGCCTGAAAGAAGTGTCCTGCACTTCTTTTGACGAGGCTGTATTTTTACGCGTCGTAATTTGACAGCTGTCAAACGACGACGCGTAAATGACAGGTTGTCTGCACAGTTCGTCGGTAAACCCATTCAAATGAATGGGCAGATGTTTGGCGACGTATTGTAGCCCTATTTTCAGGCGTAAAACGAGGCATAATACGCCTCATTTACATCTGAATATAGGTCATGTGAACCCAGCCCAAGAGAAGATGCAACTACTTCTTCTGTCGTCTCAGGTTCGTGTTACAAAATCAAAACCAGTATAATGCAAAGTAGAGATTAACAACATAAGCCAAAATACAACCTGAAAATGTTTTGGGAATAAATGGACAGTGGTCAAATTTGGATATGGGAAAATTTAGTTTTCAACAATACCTCTTAGTATAAAATATACTGCAATGTTGAGCTTGCCCATTTCATATCTAAGGAAGTTGATAAAATTCAAATAAAGAATTAAAGAGTGTTCTGTTTTTGAAAAATTTAGGCATTTCCTTCTTCATCTCCCAAAAGTCAAAGCTAAAAATTACTAAAGCACTCATGACGTGCGTGATGTCAATTCAATGATATAGGTATCATGATCAGGCACTTTATACATAGAAATGGCCAATAAAACCCTACAAAACCTTATTCTTATGATTTTGTCTTGTGCAGTTTTTAACCCCTTAATACCGCACATATATTACTACATAATGATCAAATACTTTTTCGTGCTTTTACGCTGATGCTGGTTAAAGGAGTAGAACTTTATGTTCTTAAAGTGATAATTGTATCTTTTTTGCATGACCGATAGGGCTTTGGTTTTTATTTTTTTAAATATTTTTGCACACCTACTTTAATATTTGTTGTTGTTTTTTTAGCATTATTGGCTCTTTGTCTGTAAAGAATATAAAAAACATTCAACTAAAACAATTTTTTTCTTTTTAATGACACAGAGAAACTCTAAAATAGAATTTATATTGGAGATTGCTTTTGTCTATTGTTTATTGTAATATACGGTATAGCGTGGCTTAGTTTGGAATTGTGTTGGGATGAGCTAGGCACAGTTTGTTTTTAATTAGGTTACCATGATGTGTTTTTGTTTTTATACAATTTGTCCCACAGAAGTTCAAAAAAGACCATGATTTTTTTTTTACACTATATATTTCTCCTGCAACTGGGGCTGTCATAGCAGCCCTAGTTACAGGGGAAAACAGCCCTGATAATGTGAGTTGTCACAATTAGGTCTGTGCTGGGTCTGGTTAGATCCAGCAGCACTGTCACCTGTCAGTTGTCTTGGCAATCACATGATCACCAAGATGGACACCTGTCCTCCGGCTGCACAATTTTCTGTGCAAACACTGTTTTACAGTGCTGCCGAATAAAGCCCTGCATCAGCAACCGCAAAAACAAGTATGGGCAGTCGTTAAGGGGTTAATTTTGAGAAGACACTAATGAGATGTGCTATGGCGCAATACAGTTTATACTGCAAAAACTGCTACTTTTCATTTTGGGCACTTTATGTCTATTTTCACAAATGTATTGTAAACAGCATTGTGTGCCACTTACTAGTATATAGTTATTAGAAGATCAGCGCTGATGTCTACCTCCGCAAACTGCCGCCACTTGGTAGTACAGCCCTCTCCATGGACAAAATTGCGCTCCCGTTCCAAACATGGCCGATGATGAAGGAGCACAGGACAGGCTCATTCATCAGCAGACTCCATGAGAAACAATGCACATGCGCTTTTCTCCTCTGGGCAGCGTTTTTCAATGGATGCTGATGGTGGATGCGCCTGGTGACACGTCCCTCAATCAGCGGTCATGTCTAAGGGTACACCGTTCAGTCCGTGGAGAAGCCTTTACTCTCAAGGGCGCTGCTCTCCTAATAACTATGTATTAGTGAGTGGCACATAGCAGCTCCTAACACATTTGTGAAAATAAACAAAGTGGCCAACCCCTTTAAGACTGTGAAGTACAGTACTCAAAGAAAATAAAAAACTGGCAATTGTATTTTCAACTCTATAAAACTTGTATCAGATTCCAGTACTCATTTGCTCTGTAAAAAAAAGTTATGTTGTCTTCTGTTGTGGTACTCAAACTATATTAGCACAAGGAACCCTAACAATAGAACAACTTACTAAGGAAATAGTGTCCATGAAGAAGTTGGTGGTGTAGGCTGCACTGGAGTTAATGGTAAGTTTTTTGAGCAAACAATAAAATACTAATGCTATAAGTTGGCATTTGTATCCGGCATCTTAGCAAGCAGGTGAGAGTGTTCTAGGGGTTGCACATAAACCACATCCTGTCTTGCTAATAAGTGGAATAGTTTACAATAAGGTCACTATCGCATACACAGTTTTAATGCAGTTTTTGGCTCAATTCTTTTAACCACGCCCAACCATGTGCCCAAACAGCAGTTTATGATCACATATGGGGTATTGTCGTACTCGGGAGAAATTGCTTTACAAATGTTGGGATGACTTTTCTCCTTTCATTTGTTGAGAAAATGAAACATTTTGAGCTGAACCTACTTATTGGAAAAATAATATTTTTTTTATTTTCACTGCCCAATTCTAATAAAAACTATGAAACACCTGTGGAGTCAAAATGCTCACTACACCCCTAGATGAATTCTTTAGGTGGTGCAGTTTTCTAAATTGAGTCACTTTCGGGGAGTTTCCAGTGTACTGGTTGGTACCTTAGGGGCTTTGCAAATTCGACATGGTGCCGGGAAACCAATCCAGCAAAATCTGCGCTCCAAAAGGCAAATGGCACTCCTTCCCTTCTGAGACCTGCCATGTGCCCAAACACCAGTTTATGACCACATATGGGATATTTCCGTACGCTGGAAAAGTTGCTTTACAAATGTAGAGGGTTTTTGTTGTTTTCTTAGCTAAAACTACATCTTATTGGGAAAAATTGTAATTTTTCATTTTCACGTACAAATTCTAATAAAATCTATGAAGCACCTGTGGGGTCAAAATGATCACTACATCGCTAGATGAATTCCTTCTGGTGTCAGGTTACAAAACCGGGAATTTTTTGGGGTGTTCCCTTTGTTTTGGCATCACAAGACCTATTCAAACCTGACATGGTGCCTAAAATATAATCTAATAAACAGAAGGCCCCAAAATCCACTAGGTGCTCCTTTGCTTCTGAGGCCTGTGCTTCAATTCATTAGCAAACTAGGGCAAAGTGTGGGATATTTCTAAAAACTGCAGAATCTGGGCAATAAATATTGAGTTGTGTTTCTCTTGTAAAACCTTCTGTGTTACACAATTTTTTTAATTAAAAATGAAATTCTTGTGAAACGCCTAAATGGTTAAGAAACATTCTAAATGCTTTTTTGAATACTTTGAGGGGTGTAGATTTTAAAATGGGGTGATTAATGGGGGTTTGTATTGTATGAGCCCCCCAAAGTCACTTTGAAACTGAACTGATCCCTGTAAAATAGCTGAACTGATCCCTGTAAAAATAGCCTTTTGAAATTCTCTTGAAAATGTGAGAAATTTCTGCTAAAGTTCTAAACCTTGTAACGTCCTAGAAAAATAAAAAAGATGTTCAAAAAATTATGCCAATCTAAAGTAGACATAAGGAAAATGTTAATTAGCAACTATTCTGTGTGGTATAACTATTTGTCTTACATGCAGATGCATTTAAATGCTACATTTTGGTTTTTCACAATTACATACTGAATATATCAACCAAATTTTAGGAGTAACAAAGTACAATATGTCACGAGAAAACAATCTCAAAATCACTTGGATAGGTAAAAGCATTCCGAAGTTATTACCACATAAAGTAACACGTCAGATTTGAAAAATAAGGCTCTGTCAGTAAGGTCAAAAGTGTCTGCAGCGGTAAAGGGTTAAAGGGCTTTTCCGGTTTTAGGTCCATAAAGCCTAATTTTTTATCTTTTGATTACTCCGATGTCTGCTGATATTGAATGTATTGAGAACTTCTGTTTTATGTGTAAATAATACAAAATAATATTTTAAAAAAAGGCCTAAAATTGGTGAGGAATTTAAGAGCAAAGTATATTAGAAAACGGTTCAAATTTTCTTTTAAACAGTGATAAAGCTTTGTTGACATAGAACCAGGAAACCTTGGAAACTCACCTCATACTGTCCTTGTTCATGGTACAACTTCCCCAGATTATAAAGGCAACTGGTCACTGAACTCTTATGAGCATTTGGATCTTTTAAGTTTTCATCTGGGATTTCTGAGCATTTTAAGAATGTCCTTTTGGCTTCTTCTGTGCGTCCCTGATTCATAAGAATTATACCTGTATTCAAGTATGCAGCTGCAAAAGATAATTAAAAAGTATGTGTAAATATTAGAATATGTATGTAAAATGGCAATGAAGAAAAATTACAACGGAATATTCCATTGCCACATAAGTAGGCTTAAATTTAATTGTTGCTTCCGTGTCCTGCCAATGAATGTATTTCATAAAGTAGAGACCACCATAGGCGATCAGTAGTTCAGCCTACATGCTTTTTTAAAGCTTTCATCTCTACACACACTGCCAATTAGAATGCCAGTTGTGATGATGGTTTTGTGGTGAGGTTTTAGTCCTTCATCTTATTTAAGAAAAAGACAGAGATGATAATAATATACAGATGTGACCAGGGAAGATAAAATGTAAATTCATTACTTACATGCCAATGTAGGTCTGCTACCAATTGCTAACTTGTAGTAGTGAAGGGCCTCCGCAAACTTGCTATTTTCCTGGAGCAATAAGCCTCTGTAAGAAATATAAAAGTGGGGGAATGATTGAAATATTTAAACTATGTAAAAATCACAAAGTAAATATAAAAGTACACATAAAAAGTTTCCAATACAGAATTTGTATCTTTCCCGTAATAAGCAAGTCATGAGTAAATCCAACCATATGGACCATATGCCATGTGTGCAATCCCACGTATAAAAGCTCAAACGTAGGCTGAAAGAAATCATCTAATAATCTTAGTTTTAACGTCTGCAGATTTAAATTTTATTATGGCACTATTCAATTCCAAACAAACCAACACGCGGGGAAAATATCAATCATTCTGCGCCAGTTTTCTGGCGTAGAAAAGTCGCAAAAGGGGCTTCTACTCTCCCTTTTGTCATTAAACGTGGTCAGAAGGCTTTTGACCAGTATCAGGGAGGATCAGAGAATAAAAAAAGGATCATATTGGTGAGGAGCCCTAAATAAATAAATAAATAAATAAAGGGTTGTGTAAATTTGGCAATCCCCTTTGACAAGTGTCGGAGTGGGATTTCTTGGGCCCCGAGAGGAGATGTTTCTGAGGCTCACCTAGCATCCCCTTTAAAATTGCATAGTAAACTTTGTTATTGAATACACGCAACATAATATCAATAAGATCTAATAGTTTATCTGTGATTCAGAAATAGATTCTAGTGGCAGGTGATTGGCTCAAAAGTCAGCTCCAAATGGGGTTGCCTTCGGTTTAATTTTTGGGGCCATTACTATTGTCAGATCCTCCGGTACTCTGGAGGACCATACCAACCCTGCCTTTGACTTTCATTGGTAATCTTTTGGTACTATCAAACATTTATAATGATAATAAATAAGAAAATATTTGTGATCACATAACTATCTTTTCATGCGTCCAAATTCCAGTAGTAAATAGATTTATTCTGTTATTGACAAAATCTGGGCAGATAATTTGCTAAATAAGTGAAGGATTGTTGTAAGAGTAATCTGTAGTGAGCTCAAATTCACATTTCTGACGTCAAACTATATATACAACATTTTTAACAACATTTCATGTGGACCTCAAAAAAAGTCATAACGTATCATCTTCCTACTCCAAAAAATACACGTCACCTTGTAACGGATAAGATAAAACACAGAGATAGATTACATTTTCCCCATGTGGATATTTGAATTATCTATAAAAAGGTTGTAAGAAACAATCGTGTTTTGCTTTATTTTTCGACATCTCTTCCTACAAGATTTACTAATAACATCAATAAAGAGCATTCCTGTTTTATGCTGGAAACAGTTTCCATACAGTTTTATGCTATATAATAAGCGAGCTTATGAAATATTTCCTAATGTAATACACATGCATAAAAACATTCTATTGAAAACATTACACTGGGAATGACTTTGGCAGATTATGCGGCCAAGTAAAAATTATGACTTGTATAAAGTGAATTGAATTTCTTCAACATTAGAGTTATGCATTTTATTAAAAAAATATACAAAGCTTTTATTTACTTTTCCTTTTTATATATATTCAGGATTGTATTGGTTCTTCCATATTGGCTGAAAGAGTAGCAGAGTAAACATGATCTATAGCAGGCTGTCATGAGATCTGTTTATCTTGGAATTTTTTTGTAATCCCAGCTGATTCAGGTCTCATTGGGATGTTCATTTTACGTAGAACAAGGCAATACCAGATTCATATCTCATCAACCATGAAACATTGTATAACCCAAAGTCAAACACATCATGGCACAGTTTTTAAAGCAATAATTCTTAAAGGAACAGTCAACATATTTACAACTTTCCACAGTTTAAATCTACATAAAATGTTGCATATATTTGCAAATAATTAGCTTTACTTATCTTCTACTGCTTCATAATCTATTATGTTTTATTCTCCAGTCTGACAAAAAAAATTCTGCTAGACTGATGCATTATGGGAGCTCAGATGACAATTAAACAGATACAGCTAAGTTTTTAGGTCATATAAAAACTGCTTGCAAGAAGGAACCAGCAAAATATTTGCTGTAACTTTGGATGTCAATTATGAAGAAAATGACAAAGCTCAAAAGTCGCTGCGAGAAAAGTAAAGGAAAGTTGCTCAACTTTGTAGAATTTTAACAGTGCAATATTTTTCAAAAGGGTTTTTCTTTTATATGCAAGTGAGATGTGTTCTTTTGTCACACGGCAAATAAAAAAAACCATGACATTTTGATTAGACAGGACAGCAGAATAACTACAGTGGTGCGGAGGTAGCAGGTCCTTGGGGTTCCCACAAGCCTGATTCCATATAGAACAGTAGCACTTTACATGGAGGCATAGCGGTTAGAGAACACTTGTGCTGCAGGGAAGTAAATGGTCCATCAACCTCCATGATTAGTTTTTAAATTCTTAAGAGTTGCCCCATCAAAAAATCCCTTTTTATAAAGAAGCTTCTGCAAAAAAAAAAAAATGGATCTGTCTCCTAGAAAACTGTGGCGATCAACTGTCAACATTGGGGGAGGTTACTGGCGCACACAATTAAGCATTACAGGGTGCCAATAAGAATGAATCGTTAAAAATGTAATGCTGGTCGTACTCTAATCCGCAAGCTGCTCTTCACTCAAATAATAGTTGGGGTCTTAAGGACAGGACCCCCTCAATGAAGTCCATATGGCAAAAAATAAGTTAACTTCTTAAATTCAATATTTACTCTACTTATTACTAAGGGAGAACTGGAAAAAATACTTTTTAAGCTATTACTTTACATACTGTATTTATAAGAAAAAGGATACAATTATCTAGGCATTTACTGTACATATTCCATTGATCATTGAACTATAGATACACTTTGAAGTTACTTTGTAGAAAATTATTAACCTACTTGAACAGCAGTTCACGAATATTACGTGAATCACGCTCCAGCTAGTTTTGGGAACAATACGTATCTACTACAGGACTGCTGGGGGAACTTCAATTTTGTCTTCGAATCTCTCCCACAGCTAACAGGAGTTATTCGGGTAATAACCATTTACTAGAAAACTACAATTCGCTAACATTTTCTGCAAGTAGAGAAACAAGTAGAGAGTGGACGCTTAGACGTTATTGGGTATTTCATGTATATAATGGAAGGTTGTTGAGGATCCTTCATTACTCGCCAACAAGATTACATCCCACTGTGGCTTTGGTCTGTAAGCACACTGTAACCTCTACTCTGACCCCTGCAAAACTCACAGGATGAGCAGTCGGAATTGGCAGCCTTCCCATCTACTGCTGTAGACTCTGTGTTGTGCTGTAATTCAAGAAAGGACTCTCCACAGTCTTCCATACTACCCAGACATCCTCTTTCTTCACTTGAAAAGCAATCTTGGGCCAGGCAGTGCCCACCGTATTTTATCCTCCGTATACTGTTAGCCATAAGACTTTTTAGGATAGGGATACACAGAGTGTTTGAAAAAAGGATGACGTCAGAAAAACTCTGGGTACTCCAAACCCCGGACTTTAAAACCATACTTGGATAATGAGCTTCATATGGATTTAGCCCTCACAAGGAAAAATTAGTCTAGGAACAGGGAAGATTACAAGTCTGAATATCTCAGCGCTATAGGAATTGTAAATTAATAGATTTACTGCATATTTCTAGAAAAATATCTCATCACAAGCATTGTTTCATACGCACATATATAGCCTTAAATTTAAAATATATTATACATATAAAATATTTCATTCTAGGTTAGTGGAACACTATAAATAGGCCCTTGCAATCCAAGGTGAAGGCTTATATTGGGACATACAGTGCCTTAAAAAATATGTCTGGTATTTTTGCATATTTGTCACACTTGAATATTTCAGATCAAACTACTTTTAATATTAGACCACAAAATGCTGTTTTGATATGATCATTTCATTTATTAAAGGAAAAATTATGTTCATCCCTCCCTGACCCTATTGGAAAAATGTAAATTGCCCCCCAAGTTGCTAAACCAACTAGTTAACCAATTTCAATTAACAATTAGATTAATTTCTCTAGTCACAAACAGGCATAATTATGTAAACCTTTGAAGTCATTCTTTAAAGTCTGTGCTTATTTAATATAGTACCCGAAGGCTCCTTTCACACTACCGTTATAGTACGTTTAGCTCTCTCCTGTCGGAGGAAGAGATTTACGAAACTCCAAACGAAAGCATCGCTTCCGTTAGAATTACCATTGATTTCAATGGTAATTCTTTTGTTTTAGATGGATTCCATTTGCTTCCGTTCGCGAAGTTTCATTTTTTTTCTTCAACAGAAGCAAAAGTGCTGCAGATTGCACTTTTTTTTCCGTCAAAAAACGGTGCGCTGACTGACTGATTCGACTTACAGTGGTGTTGTGCAGCTTCTATGTATAGTGGATACTTAGAAGCTGCAGTGCTCAAACTTAATAAAAATGTTAATAAATGTATATTACAAAAAGTGTTTTTTGTTGTTTTTTTGTAAACGAAAACGCATACATTTAATTAAAAAAAATGCTTCAAAGATTTACATAGCCTTTAAATAGAACTACTCTGGCAAAGTGAAGCAGACTAAAAGGTCTCAAAATGCAGCACATGGTGACACATTCTAAAAAGATTCGAATACAGATGCCAAACAAAGTCAATAAAACCTACTAGTCTAGAAACGGTTACATAGCTATCGCAAAGACTCTGGGACTCCAGCGAACCACAGTTTGAGCCATAATCCACAAATGGAGAAAACTTGTAACAGTGGTGAACCTTCCCCAGGACTGGCTGGCCTACCAAAATGTCCCCAAGAGCACATTGACAACTCATCCAGGAGGTCACAAAAGAAAACAGATTAACATCTTAAGAACTGCAGACCTCACTTGCCTCAGATTTTGTCCTGCCTGCAAATTCTTGGCAGCGTTTTTCTCTGCCTCCCATTGATTTCAACAAGAGGTCGGAACCGCGGCAAGAATGAACAAGACACTTTTTTTTACCGCCGCGTAAGAAAAAACGCCACAACTTCCCATTGGAGACAGTTTCGGACGTTTTTTGTCGCTGATTCCGACGCGGTTTTCATGTCAAAATCAGTGTAAGAAAACTCAGTGAAACAGATTTTACAATTATCCATTAAATGGTAAAAAACTGGGTAAAACAAACACTGAAAAAGATTTGGTGATATTGGTGGACAGTACATTTACCTTTAGCAACCAGTGCCAGGCAGCTGCTCCCAATGCAAATAAAAGCATGGGATGCATCAAAAGAGGCATAGTGCTCGTGACAAGAACATAGCTTTGCCTCTCTACAAATCATTAGACCACACATGGAAGTGTACACAATTTTGGGCACCAGTGTATAAGGACATGGCTGAAATAGAACTGGTGCAAAGAAGGTCAACTGGTGGACAGTACATTTACCTTTAGCAACCAGTGCCAGGCAGCTGCTCCCAATGCAAATAAAAGCATGGAATGCATCAAAAGAGGCATAGTGCTCGTGACAAGAACATAGTTTTGCCTCTCTACAAATCACTAGACCACACATGGAAGTGTACACAATTTTGGGCACCAGTGTATAAGGACACGGCTGAAATAGAACTGGTGCAAAGAAGGTCAACCAAGGTAAATAAGGTAATGGACGGTATCAGTACCAAGAAAGGTTTCCAAACTTGGAGCTATTCAGTTTAGAAAAAAGACGGTTTAGGGGCGATCTAATTACAATGTACAAATATATAACTGGACCGTACATAGATCTTTCTAATGATCTTTTTACACCTAGGCCTGTAACAAGGACAAGGGGGCATCCTCTATGTCTAGAGGAAAAAAGGTTTCACCACCGTCACAGACGGAGATTCTTTACTGTGAAAGCAGTGAGACTATGGAACTCTCTGCCACAGGATGTTATGGAGGTTGATTCTTTGAACAAATTCAAGAAGGGTCTTTATGCCTTTCTTGAAAAATATAATATTACAGGTTATGAGAACTAGATTCTGGAGATGGGACATTGATTGACATATTTGGCATAGGGGAGGAGTTTTATCCTAATAAGGTAATTGGCATCAACCTCATGGGGGTTTTGACTTCCTCTGGATTAGCACGGTAGGATTATGGATGGATTTGATAGACCTGTGTCTTTTTCAACCTTATCAAGTATGTAACATGCTCATTTATTGGCAAAGGCTTGGGCTTTAAGCCATGTGATCCTAAGGAGTCCTTTTACTACACAAGAAAATCAAGACCCTAGTAAGAACATATTTATTTATAGCAGAAGTCCCCAATCTTTTCCAATTTACAGTATGAGCCACATTTAACATTGAGACTGTCGGGAATTAAAGTATCAAAGTATTGATCTTGGAATCCCAGCTGAATAAAGTGCAGGATTCTCTCAGACTTTCCACTGTATAATCATAAATGCAGACTAATGTATGGATGAGATACTTTACAGGGTTTTCAATGGATTTCATAAACAATATCCCATTCAGCAAATTCGGTTTAAAATGTGATGGCAATTCTAAACTGCAGGACATGATCTGGAGTGTAAAGCACTAAACCCACTATACATTTGTTACCGCACTTGCTTTCAACCGGCACAGTGTCTTTAACATTCAGGTAAAAGGATGGGTATAGAAAACCCTCTTTCACGTCAAGCAAAAAGAGAGTCACATAGGTTTAGATCTTCAGATTTAAAGGGGATCAGCATAAACTTGAAGGCGGTCCAGTTGAAATGTTATGGTGTGCTTACATACACTGCCTAAAGGAAACAAATTTGTGCTTTAAGTAACAATGTTTGATATTGTATTCAATAATCACATTTCATATTAAAGGAGATTATCAGCTTTTTTATAATTGTTTCTGTATCAGATTCAAGCAGCATTTCGATTGTGGTCATCAGGCTTTTTTTTTATTCTATACAAATTTACAACACAACTGTGACAGCCCAGCTTTAAATTTACAAAAGGTTTTGTTGTGTTTGTGTAGTCATCTTTGACTTAGTAAATGTTGGCAAACATACCATAAGAATGGCATTCGCTGGAACTCCCAGCGATAATCTGTAATCTGTGGGGAAACCTGGCACAAAGTGTTCAAAATTCCTGCCTGCAGCGCCACCACAGGGATAATTAAGCATTACACAGTACCCATTCATATCAATGAGTTGTCAGTGTAATGCAAAAAAGGTCCTCCAGAATTATATATGCTCTTTATAACTGCTCCCTACTCTTTAAAAAGAGATGAGAATACAGAACTTGGGACCCACTCTATTAATTCTGAATTCCCTAATAGGGTATATATTAATGGGTTTTCTAAACCAGAAAACCCTTTAATAATATATTTGCTAAGAAGGAAGCAAGTCAAACAATGCACAATGAAGCCTGTGATGAAAGCAGAATAGCTTCCATTATTCTCCAAAAGTGCATATACCAGACTTATTAGGAATGTTCGCTCTTTAAAACCATTTTGGGGTTTTCAATCAAAAAAGGTCCAAATAATGACATAACATTTGTTGGGGTTGGAGTTCCCTTTTTTGATACAGAGCTCTAAATCCCCTGCATCTCTTCACACAGCCACAAAGCTAAACAATGAAATTCTGTTTGCGTTCACACGCCACATGGGGGAACTCAGGGGTTTACTGTAAATAGATTTTTACATTGAACTGAATAATAAATCTGTATGCAATAAGCGGAGAAGTCAAAATATTAATCACTGTATGGCTGCGTGAAGGATAAGCAGAAAATTTCCCACTATCACAAAATTGGCCCAAAAACCCCTATAAAGATTTGTTATGAAATTAATCAGAACAGACTGGATTTAAAAGGTTGACATTCAGTATCGATATAACGAATGGATTTGGATCTGGGTAAGTGTACTGACATGGGTGTCCATTGACACACCCACACAAACCTTCAGTCTTAGGGTATGTTCACACGGCCTATTTTCGGGTCGTAAATGCCCGAAAAACGGGCAAAAAAAAATCGGAAGCAGAACGCCTCCAAACATCTGCCCATTGAAATCAATGGGGAAAAACGACATTCTGTTCGATAGGCCGTTTTGTAAAAAAAACAGCCGCGAAAAAGAAGTGCAGGACACTTCTTGGGAAGTTTTTGGAGCGGTTTTTAATTGACTGTATTGAAAAAAGCTCCAAAAACGGCTGTAAAAAAACGCTGCAAAAAATCGCGAGTGGCTTAAAAAAACTTATATTTTCCGTATTTTCAGACGTTTTTAGTCTAGCGTGTGAACATACCCGAATATATTTTGGCCAGGATTGTGTCCGTTTTCAAAATTTTAATGAGAACTGTTAAGGTGTAATCTAATTTGAGATTTATTTTACTCTTTGTACAGGTCCCGCTAAACAAATGCATATGAATAATTCCCTATTACAGCTAAAGCAGAGAGGAAATGGCACCCATAAAGTGCCACTCACAGGGCAGAAGAAGGCAGACCATACTCCTTAGGGAGGGTCCTGTTTTTGTAGGAATCAGAACTGAATGGAATTTTCAAGAAGATTTCTCAGTTTTGTCTGAAGGCGCTCAGACAGGAGGGATATTTAAACTATTTCCTGGTCCTTCTATTAGCCCTACAGTGCATTCAATAGTAAAGTGTTAATAGGATAAATTATAGAGGTCTAGATATTGCTGTTACATACTTGTTATGGCACCCCTTCTGTGCTTTTGATCCCCTCTCAGAACATTCACATGATATACACAGTACTTTTCAGAAGAAGCGTTTCCTAGTGCGCCGATTCTTACTGCCGTGCCAGCACAATAGCAAGAATCGCTCCGCCCGTGTAAGAGGAACTGGACAGTGGGACTGAGCATGTGTGACCACCGTCATAAAACACATTAGGTGGACGTTCTCAGATGGAATCAAAGGATTGAAAGTATGAGAGTTGTTTTTTTATATCATATATATATTTAATAAAAATATATATATTATTATTCCAATTTAAAAATTATTATGAGAGATGTAAATTTGTAAATGTAATTTTATTTTGAAAAAAATGTAATATTTAAGCCCGGGTTAACCTCTTTAATGTGTCTATATATTTTTTGTTCTTAAAGAAGCACTCCCACAAAGAAATTTATTCTCTGGCCAATGATGTAAATTGTGGTGAAAGTCATTTTCTTACCGGTTGCTGTATTTTCTTACCGATTGCTCCCTTCTGGTCCTCAACTGTGTCATGTGACCAACAATGGGACTCGACAACGGACACAGCGTCTCATGTGTGGACAGGAAGTCAGTTTCTCCATCTATTCCTATAAGACTCACATCGAGGCTGTGATAGTAATGAATAGAGAAAATGACTTCCTGTCCACACATGAGACCCTGTGGCAGTTGGAGTCATTGCTGGTCACATGACACAGATTGGGGTGGATAACTTACAAATACAGCCACCGGTAAGAAGATTACCATCACCACAATTTACATAATGGGCCAGAGAATAAAATGTTCTTCTTTAATAAGATGCTTAGCAATAATAAATAGTAAAAATATAATAATTATAATTTAACATATACATTCAGGCTCTGGGCGGGTTTTGTCAGTAAAATAATAGAATATGAATAAACATGTGGTATTGATTTCTGTTTCTTTGACACCATCTGCCTGCATCTAAATAGATATCCTGATAAGAAGAATTCAGAATCCACTCATTAATTTATGCAGATGGAAAAGCAGCCGGAACGGTTTTGATAACCACATGAGACTCCATAGACACCGGTAGGAATTGCATAATTTTGCAATGTCTGCTCATGTTAGCAGAAGATGTGCTAGATATTCAGAGCTGCCATAGCACTAATCAAAGCCGGATTCCCATGAGGCCATAGGAGAGATGCAAAATAAATGCAGAAGTGAATTAATTACAATAAAACAATACAGGAGGCACCTAGATGGCGGTTTCTTAAATCGTTGCCTGAGCTAACACAGGTCAAAACAAGCGGTGTACCTTCAGGGACAGCTGGAGGGGAATACCGTCTCCACCCTGGCATGGATCCATTTACAAAGGCGCTTCTTTACTCCAGTCTCCAGCCAGGGGATTAATATAAAGCTTGCCCTATTTACTAACCAGCTGTAAGATACAAAAGCCAGGTTTAAGTTACTGCATACCGGTAAGTAGGCGGTGGAAAAAACTGAAATTGGTGTTAAGTGTGGGAATAAGGAAATCTCAAGAGAAGTGTAAGCCTTCTAAAGGATTTTAGTTTCTTTAATATGAATATGAGCTACTGCTGCAATGGAAGCCCCTGGTGACCATATGAATAGTGTGTCTCCTCAATGTCCTGTCTTCTTTGAGTCTTATGAATAGTCTATTGAGATTTCTATGATAGTTTCTATCCTCTTTGATGAGTCTTCCCCTTCAACCTTTAATTCTTCCAAACATTTATCCTTTCCAATAAGCTAGGTTTCATAAAGGACCTGTTTATTTAGTCCTTTAAATTTGTAGCACTCAATAAGAAGAGGGCTCCATTATGATACAGCAGAATTCACGAGTCACAGTAAAATATTGCCATTACAGAGACTTGCGATGTCAAAATATTTCCCAAAGGGCAAAAAAAAGTGCTTTCAAATATATTTAATGTGATATGTGACACACTGATCAAAACAGATATGTATTGATCGGTCTGCAATGAACTACCCAGCAGCTAGGCATGCTGGGCAATGTCATTCAATAACTTCGAAGGAGGGCATTAATCCATCCAGCAGTCCTCTTAATGGTCCATGGAGCATGCAGCATCAGTGCAGCCCACTGCATTAGAATAATTAAGAGGGTAAGTTGATATATACATTAGTGTATATATAGTCAACCCGGACCCTCTCGATCGCAGCAATGATGTTGGATTGTTTAAAAATCCAAGATGCACCAGTGCCCCAGCAGTGGATCCAAATCAGTGATGGCACATTTGAACAGCACTTTTTTTTGCCATGACGATTTCAGGGTGTGGTGTGACCTTATGACATGTCCCTCCTGAAGATCTAGGCTGTGTGTGTAGCCATCAGGTTCCTCACACCCTTGCAACCACGGCTCCCCCTACTGGGGCAGCCAAACTCGACTTTGGCTCCTGGTGGACACTGCAGCAGCATCCCAGGAGGAAGCCAGAAGCAAGGCAGGCTCCTCCTAAGCTTTGACGTAGGGAAGCCAATAATCCCCGACCTTTGAAGAGCCTTCTGGCATATGGACAGATATAGTCACTGTTCAGTATTAAAATTAAAACCACATACCAAATATTGTGTAGGTCCCGCTTGTGTCACCAATACATATATGACCTGTTAAGGCATTGACTACATAAGACCTCTGAATGTGTCACGTGGTATCTGGCATCAAGACGTTAGCAGTAGATCCTATAAGTCCTGTAAATTGCGAGGTGGGACCTCCATGGAACGAACTCGTTTTTCCAGATCCCACAGATGCTCAATCAGATTGAGATCTGGGGAATTTGAAATTAACACCTTGAACTCTTGTCATGTTCCTCAAACCATTTATGAACAATTTTTGCAGTGTGGCAGGGCGCCTTTTCTTGAAAGAGGTCACTGCTATTAGAGTATATTCTTGCCATTAAGGGGTGAACTTTGTCTGCAACAATGTTTAGGCAGGTAGTACATGTCAAAGTAACATCCACATGAATGCCAGGACCCAAAATTTCCTAGCAGAACGTTGCCCAGAGCATCAAACTGCATTCACACGCTTGCCTTCTGCCTATAGTGCATCCTGGTGCTACCTCTTCCCCAGGTAAGCAACGCACACGCACCCAATCATCCACATGATGTAAAAGAAAACTAGATTTGTCAGACCAGGCCACCTTATTCCATTGCTAAATTCAGATCTGAAGCTCACAAGCACATTGTATGTGTTTTCGGCATTGAAAAGGGGTAAGCATAGCCACTCAGTCTGCGCTTATGCAGAAAGCGGTGATGTAGTTGTTCTGACACCTTTCTATTATAGTCACAATTATCTTTTTCAGCAATCTGTGCTACAGTAGCTCTTCAGTTGCATCAGATTAGATAGGCTAGCCTTCATATCAATGAGCCTTGAGCGCCTACTGTTGCCGGTTATTTTTGGACCGTTTTTGGTAGGTACCAACTACTAAATACAGGGGGAACACCCCACAAGACCTGCCATTTTGGAGATTATCTGACCCAGTCATCTAGCCAACACAATTTTGCCCTTGTCAAAATCGCACAGGTCCTTATGCTTATATGGACTGTTCACTTGCTGCCTAATATATTCCAACCCTTGACAGGCGCCATTGTAACAAGATAACCAATGTTATTCTGTACATCTGACAGCGGCTTTAGTGTTATGTCTGATCGGTGTATATATATATATATATATATATATATATACACATACATACATATACATACACACACACACACACACACACATATATATATACACATATATATACATACACACACATAATTTTACAAATGATAAATTTTTAAAGCACACTTTTTTTTTTCTACTGGCCCCTGTCGCCCCAATGTGAAAAGTGGAACAATATCAGAGGGCTTTCATCCAGGTGGGATTTTATAATTGCACGTATGTGTGAAGCGTTTTTTTGTGGACGTGTTTTGAAATCTTTATTCGAAATTTAGAGTCAAATCCAGGAATCTTAGAAGGTGATTTATGGGGCTTTTGAATCCAAGTGTGGGTTATGGTTACCTGTAGAACTCAGGAAATTTCTTTATTTGTTTTAATACAAACTATCCCATAAATACTAGAAAAAAAGAATCAATTCATTAGTACCACCATGTAAGTCGCTGGGAGCCAGGGATAAATATTTGTCTTTAAATACTTATGTAATGACAATTTCTTTTTGGCTTTCCATAGAGCAAAATAAACAGAGACCAAATGAACCTGGCAAACGTGTTTCATGTCATACCTACAACAACCTGACTGAACAACTGAATCAATTAGCAGCTTTATTGAGTGTTTATTAATATCGCAATTTTCTTTGCCAGTTTATAAATATTGAATTGGCACTTTAGACTGTGAAACCACAAGAAGGATGTGTCGTCAGTGATATACAGAAGCGTGGTTGCAGTTTTTCTGTACTGTCATTAACAGAGTCTAAGCTGCATATCCCGGCTCTAATTAAACATGGAAGCGATCAATAAACATGGGCTGTAAAAGGACTCAATTAGTCTAGTGAAAGCATTAGATATGTATACATCTTCCTATAAGATAAAACTATACACATTGATTGACTTTCCCAACACATGAACAAGTAATCACAGTTATGAACATTTACATGACTCCCATCAAGACATTTCCTATTCATCGGACGGTATATTTTGCTTAAAGTGGCCAACTGATGTTGTGTTTGTATTGATCTCAAGGTCACATAAAACATTTAGAACGGTGTATGTTTTTGTATGGAACCAATTAAGTCCTGAATGAATAGCAGTCCGATGCTTGGCATGAATGCACATTTAGGATAATCTATGACACATCCTAGAAAGAGTATAAGGAGCTTTCACAGCAAGTTAAAAAAATAAAATAAAGGCTAACGTAAATCACATGTACAGTAGTGATTATATCATTTAAGATGAAGCAAACTGTACATTGAATGCATACAACAGAAAGATTCATTTTGAACATAAAATCTAATGGTATCCCAGGAAAATAGTCATAAAAAGTAATCTTTCCCACACCAACAATCTCTGTTTAATATAAATAATAACTATGCTTCGTCAAAATAACCCACTGGCTACTTTTTCATGAATGCCAAACAGTTAACTTGTCCTCGAACCCTTTTCCAAAAATGTTAATCCAGGTGCACTAGGAGTCTGTAATAGGAAATTAAGCTTTCCAAGTAAAAGATTTCAGTTGGCAAATAGGAGACACTTGGGAACCACACACTAATGCCCAAAATCTGTCTAACTTCACTATTAGCCAGTCCCAAATGGACAATGTATAATTTCCTATTTACTGGGAGATTTAATTTGCTATACATACCATTCGTATGATTGCAACTAAATACTTATTGGGTCTACATAATTCTCACAGACCTGTGTTCCCTGAAGAAAAAAAAACAACTTTTTACTTATACAATGGTCCAACCTAGTCTTGATGTGAGATAGAAGTCGACTATTTGCTTAGTAAAATTTGATGTGATCTGGAAAACTGAATAGAGTCATAGCTACAGAAGGCTTTCATTCATTTGGGGAAAAGTTTCCATTTGCTGCCTTATCCTCATACCTAAATGACTTGCTTGTTGGCACTACCCTGGCAAACCACACCCAAAGCACATGGCCTGCCAGCGCCCTCAAGCTACACCTTTGTACTATGTAACATTTTTGATTAATATGATGTACTAAGGGTATGTTCACACGGCCTATTTTCAGACGTAATTCGGGCTTTTTACGCCTCAAATTACGCCTGAAAAAACCCTAACACTGCGTTTACATCTGCGTCAGGGCTGCGTTCCGTCTTTCGAATGGAACGGAGCCCTGACTGACAAAAACCGAAACCGGAGTACAGTCGATTACGGTATTCATTCCATCAAAACGACGGAACACCTACATAACGGAGACAAACGGAACCCATTTGCACCGGATCCGTCACCATTGAAATCAATGGTGATGGAAACGAAAACCCCTGGTTTCCGTTAGTGTCAGTCAAGGCTCCGTTCCGATGGAAAATTTTGACGGAACAGAGCCCTGACGCAGATGTGAACGAAGTCTTAGGCTACATTCACATGAGCGTATTAGATTCACGCGTGTGGAAAACGCGCGTGAATCTGGTCCGTTATGCATCAGTGTGCGTGCGAGGGGCATGCGTTATTCACGCAGTCGCAAAGCACATCTTGAATTGAATTGATGTGTAAATCACACACAGCACACGAATGTGCATTTGTGTGCCGTGCGTGATTTTCACGCACCCATTGACTTCAATGGGCGATAGGTGTGTGAAAAACGCACCAATATAGGACATGCAGTGAGTTTTACGCAACGGACAATCGCTGCGTGAAAACTCCTGCATGTGTGAACGGCCCCAATCAATGGGTCCGTGTGCTGTGCGTGATTTCCCTGCGCAGCACACGGAAGTTATTCACGTTCGTCTGAATTAGGGGCTGTTCACATCACCGTTCATTTCCGTTCCAGGGTTCCGTCGGAGGGTTCCGTCGGGTGAACCCTGCAACGGAAAGTGAAACTGACAGCACAGCTTCCGTTTCAGTCACCATTGAGCTCAATGGTGACGGAAACATCGCTAATGCTTTCCGTTCGTCACCATTCCGGCTGGTTTCCGACGGAATCAATAGCGGTTTTCAAGCCATGGAGAAGGTGAAACGTTGTGGTCTGATGTTGGATAAATAAATCTACTTTTTTTGAGTGCTGCTTCATGTTCTCTTTTCTTGGATATCTTATACATAAGGAGAGGTCACTCCTTTAATTTTGAAGCTTTCCACCTGCCTAGCTAGGCGTTCTATCACAGTGCTGCTCCAATCCCGTTTTTTGTCTATATCTATCTATCTATCTATCTATCTATCTATCTATCTATATATATATATATATATATATATATACATACATACAAACGACAAAGGTCCTGTTGAGAGGACTGAAACGTAGCTATTTCTGTACATGGGTGAATAAACCACTATCTTTGCAACTACTTTTGGAGTGCTGCGTCTATTTCCTCGTTTGTGTATTCAATTCAGGACCGTGTGGACGACGGTCAAGAACGTATAGCACTGTGATACTTGAATTCTCTGAAGTGCTGCTTTTTTCTACCTACTATATATATATATATATATATATATATATATATATATACACACATATATATATAAAAATATATATATAAATAAAGTTCAGCTCATAAATGCAGCATTTAAAAGGGTTCAGATTGTTTCAAATGCTTCCACAGTTCATCTCAAGGGACGTCGATAGAAACATGAAAGCACAATTACAGCACAGGGGATCTTAAGAGGGATCTGCCTAGAATGAATAACATGGCTAAAACACTTCAACATGAAAAGTACTTAAATGGTCATTAACTTTTCATCATACTTTACATACATCAGTACTAAAAGCAATTATAAGAATCTTTGTGATGTATCTTATTAGAGAAAAATGCCTCCTTCTCCAATCATCAGGCTCCTCCCGCTCCCTCCTAATGGTCACTCAGCTTTTTCTCTCTCAAGACAAGACGGAATATCAGCTCACTGAAGGATCAGTTTACGGCTGCCTATAGAAGTCTATGGAGAGGGGAGGAGGAAGCAGAGTCAGAGAGAGACACAGAGCTGCTGCCGCTTCTATTGTTATATCTTGCCCCAGCACTGGATTCACATATAAACTGCTCATTACTGCTGTGTAATCTCCTCCATGCTGCAGAAGCTTATATATATATATATATATATATATATATATATATATATATATATATATATATATATATATAAAGTATAGATAGACAGGAGAGCATGATTTTCCTTTTCTATGTGTGCTGTGAATAGAAGACATGATAGCTGTTAGGCTCTGCCCGCTAGCTCAGGGAAAACTTAGAATCAAAGAGAGAACCCACAGAGGGGAAAACTGCTAAAAGAAATGCAGGATGAAAGTCAAATACTGCGCAGAAATAGTGTTATTCCTCATGTACACACATATGACAACTTATTGTAAAAAGTCACCTGAAAGGTTTAATGTGCTTTAAAGTGTACCTGTCATTTCAGGTGACTTTACAGAAGTTGTTTTTATGTGTATACATGTGGAATAACACTATTTATGGCCATTATATGACATTTTTTACGAGTTTTCCTATCCATAAGCTCCATCTTTCTCCAATTGTCAGTTTACCCAGAGCCCAGCTCCAGAAGTGGTGGAGACTAACTGCTATGATGTCTCTCATATAAACCCCAGAGAAAATATCATACACTGCTCCCCAATCTTTCTCTGTAGCACATTATCAGAAGCAGCATGGAAGACATTATGCAGCAGTATTAAGGCTGTGTAGCTGTGAATCCAGCACTGGGGTGAGATAAAACAAACAAACCACTTACTACAGGTTGCAGCACTCTCTGTGTGTCTCTTCTCTGTCTCCATCCCCTATCTATAAACTTCTATGGGCAGCATGTAAGCCAATTCCACAGTGACCATTTAAACTTTTTAATGAGGTCCCCCAAGATCTTAAAAGGGGTTGTATGAAATTAGAAGGCTGGGAAAAATTTCTGCCCCATAAAGCGTGAATACCAGACATAGCTCAAGGACAAGAGGAGCACTTAGCTCAAGGACAAGTGGCCTCCTTCATTCATTCAACCTCTTTTAGTATAACATTTTATGGGAGGTGTGGATTTGTTTACATACGTATGTCCATTCCATGGACATAGGGTCTGACTTTATGGATGTCTCTGTAAACAAACATAAAACGAAAAGATTCCACAGCACTGGACTGCAAGTGGGTGCACGCCTCAATTGGACCTGGTCCGCGGCCCTGGATATCAGTGTAAACAAACATACACACTCCAAGATCTCAGAATAGGGACTTCATCGATATGGATAAAATGTTACAAAATTTTAAAAATAATTAACCATGTTCCAAACAATTATTTTCAATAACGCTGTATCTCATTGAAGAACATTATTTTTATTGGGATTCCTACTTTTTCCACATTGAAACTGCATACATTATTAAATAAAATATACTGCTACCGAGAAAATAATTTATGTACAGGCAGGTCAAGGTGAGTCTGCAAAGTTTTATTAATCTGGTTATGCCTGTGTTACAGAACATCACCATGAGGGTTTATGCCCCGGGATTTCTAAATATATAAGCATTGCGAATTGCTGTAATAGCTCTGCGAGCTGAAGAATAGCTTTACGGTGTGCTCGGTTTATACGTCATGTTATAGTCTCAGGGTAGCTTTTTGCTGCCAACATCATTTGTGTACTGAAACCTCCGTTTGCTTCATAAAATGAAAAACGTTCCACCTGGTAAAAAGAAAATAATGATACCAGGAAGGCGGCAAATTATGATAGGAAAGTAACATAAAAGGACACCTGTAAGATGAAACGGCAAGTAGTATGTGCACCCACTAAACTCCTCTCACAATACTCCAATTGGATGGGGGGGGGGGTGATGCACATTTTAGTCCATCATATGTTACTTTTTTATGAAGTCCACACTAGCAGAAGTTGCCTCCAGATGGGCCATATAATCACATTTGAAAGAACGATGGAGCATAAAAGGTATACTGCACCCCCATGAAGTCTGCTCAATAGAACTGAATGCTAAAAAGAATTAAAATGTAGTCCCTGCGATTAGTAGTTTGAGAAGTTGCACATCATTAAGCTTATGGGTCACGTCTTCTTCTCTATACAGACATCTAATAGTTGTCTATACTTGGTTGTGTCCTGTCCTAGTAACAGGTTCTCCGTTACAACCATATAAGAAAACGTAAGGTAACTATTTATAGCTTTTCACTTCAAATATGGTACAAAACAGTATGTTTATCTCAATATAGGCAAAAAGAGTGACCTATGTATGCAAGATTGATTTCAAGAAGTATAACAGAAGTCAACAGAATCATTGTTCTTACAATTGTACACTAAAATTTTGAGAATTGCTAGTGCACGTGAAGGTATCACAGGGTATGTCTAGGATTAGAAAAACATGGCTGCCATCTTCCAAAAACCAGTGCTACACCAAGGTAGTGTGCTGTATTGCAGTTCAGCCTATTCACTTCAATTGAACTAAGCTGCAATACCAGACACAACCACAAGTGTTGGACCGTTTCTGGAAGAAAAAAAAAAAATTATATATATATATATATATATATATATATATATATATATATATATATACATACACACACACACACACACACACACAAGCCATATTTTTCAAATCCTGGGCAACCCCTTAAAAGAGCTCACGCCTTGTACATTTATTATGTAATACTTACAAGTTGTACAGCATATCAGCCATATTGCTTCGGTAGTACAAGGCATTCCTATAAGCTTTTTCGGCTTCAGGAATCTTGCCCTGGCTCTTCAGTACATTCCCAAGGTTACCCCATGCTGTCAGAAAACAAAAAAATAAATGTTAATTCTTCTGCGAGCTCCCCTTCGAGGCATGTCATGTGAAAGACTCAGGTATCCTTTTACTTGCTCACATTTTATCAAGCCAAACGAATTGATGTCATTTTTTTCAGACAGTATCATGATAATGACTTTTCTGGTAGGAAACATTATTTTCTTCTTGACACCAGCATACAAAATAAGTCCATTTATTTCTGACAATGTCACACTCATTACTAGCCGCCGCAAACAGTTGATGCTGTAAGCTTTCATTCTAGGATGGGTTCTGTATCAGCTCTCCTGCTGTCAAGCAATAATGCTATGCTACAAAGATCAACTAATAATGACAAATGTTCCAGCACAAGTAATTACTTTACACAGGAAGCGTCTGCTGAATCATGAAGAGCTTCTGCAGGAATCAGATGGGAAAAACTCAGCAGAAAGAATAGCTGTCCTCACCAGGACAGTGCAGCTGAGGCCACGGCTCCGACACTCATCACAAATAGAAATTATATAAACATTATTGGATGAGGGCATTTAACTGTAAAAGCAGAAATAAAATACAAGTGTTCTCTGCTCGAAAATCAAAGCGAATAACACCCTTACAGCACCGGTAACAGAAAAATTACCGCAGCTAGTAACGTCACGTGTGCACGAAGACTTTCTGGAAACTTAATTTTTTAGTAATCTTCCCTTAATAACCGTCACAAATGTAACTCTCAGCCATGTCCTGACGCTTCAGTGATCTTTAATGTTCTCCGAGCTCAAGCCAACACAAAGCTGGTGGGTGTTTTTTTTTAAACTTTTATTTAGCATGCCGAATAGGAAGTTTTTACATATATAAAACAACATCAACTTTGACTATATAGTGTCCACTAAGCACTATGTTGTTCTGAAGTTATGGGGTCATTTCTAAAAACGAGTTTAGACCATATAAAATGGCACATCCACCATATTTTCCCTTGCAGATTCGTTCCAGCTGAGCAGCTGTCTAGGAGGAAGGGGTTAACTGGACACAGGTGGTATAAATTAGTCAGCAGACCTCATTTTGAGCTTGCTCTTTCTGAGCTTGGTGGTTTAAGTGGCTTGTGAACTAAGTGGAGTTCTAAAACCGGAGTGGAAAAGAGGAGTTGAAGCCCCAGTAAGTACTCTTCTTTTTCTTTGACAATTGTTCGCTGTTTTGGTGTAACTTGGATAATGGATAGCAAGATTGGAGGTTTTCTTCAGTGCACAGTTTGTCATATGTATACACGACTGGAGCCGGAGTTCCAGGGTGAATATCTCTGTGGCAGATGTGAGCATGTTGTTCACCTGGAAGCTCGCATTAGAGATCTGGAGGCGCAAAATGCAACACTGAGGAGGATAGACAATTTTGAGCGGAGCTTGCTGCTCACAGAGCATGCAGTTAGTGGGTTAGAACTGGAGGGTGAAGACATGGGTGAGCAGGATCAGGTAAGTAGCTGGGTTAATGTAGTTAGGGGCAGTAGAAAGGGGTCAAAGACAAGGAAGGCCGATCCGGTTTCTGGCATTCCAAGCAAAATTGCCAGGTTGGGTGATGATGCGAGGGTGTCAGTCTCAGAAAAGGCAGCCCTAGTGGATACTGATCTCCCTAACAGCCGGGAGAACAGCCCAGCTAGTAGTTGGCGGGATGGTAATGCAGGTAAGCCAAGACAATTGATAGTTGTAGGGGATTCTATAATCAGGAAGACGGATAGAATAATTTGTCGCCAAGACCGCCTCAACCGAATGGTTTGCTGTCTCCCTGGTGCCAGGGTTCGGCATGTGGTGGAACGGGTGGACAAATTGCTGGGAGGGGCTGGTGATGATCCAGCTGTCGTGGTCCATGTCGGTACCAACGACAGAATAAATGGTAGGTGGAGGAGCCTTAAGAATAATTTTAAAGAACTAGGCTACAAGCTGAAGGGAAGGACCTCCAAGGTTGTATTCTCAGGAATACTGCCTGTGCCATGCGCATCACAGGAAAGACAGCGGGAGCTCAGGGAGTTAAATGCCTGGCTTAAGTCTTGGTGTAGAGGAGAAGGATTTGGGTTCCTAGAGCACTGGGCTGACTTTTCATTGGGGTACAAACTGTATTCTGCAGATGATTTGCACCTAAATGGAAGGGGGTCCGCTGTGCTGGGGGAGAGAATTCTAGCTGGGGTGGCGGAGTATTTAAACTAGGGCTGAGGAGGGAGGTCAATGTAGAAAAAAAAGGGGTAGCCAGGTTAGAGAGGGGTCAGACTATATTGGTGGGGGGAGAAACAGAATGTGGGGAGAGGACTAGACAACAAGATAAGGAGATCCTTTCGTTACAAAACATCAGTGTAAATAAAAAGGACCGATTAATGTCAAATCACATTTCTGATAATAAAAGTGAAAAACTGACAGGCAAGTTAAAGTGTATGTTCACAAATGCCAGAAGTCTAGCAAGCAAAATGGGGGAGCTGGAGGCCTTGATACTGGAAGAAAATATAGATATAGTTGGTGTTGCTGAAACATGGCTGGACTCTTCACATGACTGGGCTGTAAATCTACAGGGGTTTACACTTTTTCGTAAAGACAGGACAAATAGGAAAGGTGGTGGTGTATGTCTGTATGTGAGAAATGATATGAAGGCGAGTGTGAAAGAGACAATAGTGGGTGAAGACTGTGAGGAGGTTGAAACCTTGTGGGTGGAACTAGAAAGGGAGGTAAACACTGAAAAAATTACTTTTGGTGTAATCTATAGACCCCCCAATATAACTGAGGAGATGGAAGGTCAGATATATAAACAGATGGAGCGGGCTGCACAGGCGGGTACTGTAGTGATAATGGGAGATTTTAATTTCCGGGATATTAATTGGTGTCATGGTTCGGCTTCAACTGCAAAGGGGAGACATTTCCTCAACCTCTTGCAGGAAAATTTTATGGGCCAGTTTGTGGAAGACCCGACTAGAGGTGAGGCTCTGTTGGATCTGGTCATTTCTAATAATGCAGATCTTGTTGGGAATGTCAATGTTCGTGAAAACCTCGGTAACAGTGATCATAATATAGTTACATTTTACCTATACTGTAAAAAACAAACGCAGGCTGGGAGGGCAAAAACATTTAATTTTAAGAAAGCCAATTTCCCCAGGATGAGGGCGGCAATTCAGGATATAGACTGGGAAGAACTAATGTCAAATAATGGGACAAATGATAAATGGGAGATTTTCAAATCTACTTTGAGTTATTATAGTGCAAAATTTATTCCTACAGGTAATAAGTATAAACGACTCAAATTAAACCCCACATGGCTTACACCTTCTGTGAAAGGGGCAATACATGACAAAAAAAGGGCATTTAAAAAATACAAATCTGAGGGTACAGCTGTAGCCTTTGTAAAATATAAAGAGCTTAATAAAATCTGTAAAAATGTAATAAAATTAGCAAAAATACAAAATGAAAGGCAGGTGGCCAAGGATAGTAAAACAAATCCTAAAAAATTCTTCAAGCATATAAATGCAAAAAAGCCAAGGTCTGAACATGTAGGACCCCTAGATAATGGTAATGGGGAGTTGATCACAGGGGATCAAGAGAAGGCAGAGTTACTAAATGGGTTCTTTAGCTCTGTATATACAACAGAAGAAAGAACAGCTGATGTAGCCGGTGCCAGTGCTGTTAATATATCAGTTGATATACTGAATTGGATGAATGTAGAGATGGTCCAAGCTAAATTAAATAAAATAAATGTGCACAAGGCTCCGGGACCAGATGGGTTACACCCTAGAATTCTTAAAGAGCTTAGTTCAGTTATTTCTGTCCCACTTTTCATAATATTCAGAGAATCTCTAGTGACTGGTATAGTGCCAAGGGACTGGCGCAGGGCAAATGTGGTGCCTATTTTCAAAAAGGGCTCTAGGTCTTCCCCGAGTAATTATAGACCAGTAAGCTTAACATCCATCGTGGGGAAAATGTTTGAGGGGCTATTGAGGGACTATATACAGGATTATGTGACAATAAATAGCATTATAAGTGACAGCCAGCACGGTTTTACTAAGGACAGAAGTTGTCAAACTAACCTAATCTGTTTTTATGAAGAGGTGAGCAGAAGTCTAGACAGAGGGGCCGCTGTGGATTTAGTGTTTTTGGACTTTGCAAAGGCATTTGACACTGTCCCCCATAGACGCCTAATGGGTAAATTAAGGACTATAGGTTTAGAAAATATAGCTTGTAATTGGATTGAGAATTGGCTCAAGGACCGTATCCAGAGGGTTGTGGTCAATGATTCCTTCTCTGAATGGTCCCCGGTTATAAGTGGTGTACCCCAGGGTTCAGTGCTGGGACCACTATTATTCAACTTATTTATTAATGATATAGAGGAAGGGATTAATAGCACTATTTCTATTTTTGCAGATGACACCAAGCTATGTAATATAGTTCAGACTATGGAAGATGTTCATGAATTACAGGCAGATTTAAACAAACTAAGTGTTTGGGCATCCACTTGGCAAATGAAGTTTAATGTAGATAAATGTAAAGTTATGCATCTTGGTACCAACAACCTGCATGCATCATATGTCCTAGGGGGCGCTACACTGGCGGATTCACTTGTTGAGAAGGATCTGGGTGTACTTGTAAATCATAAACTCAATAACAGCATGCAGTGTCAATCAGCTGCTTCAAAGGCCAGCAGGATATTGTCGTGTATTAAAAGAGGCATGGACTCGCGGGACAGGGATGTAATAATGCCACTTTACAAAGCATTAGTGAGGCCTCATCTAGAATATGCAGTTCAGTTCTGGGCTCCAGTTCATAGAAAGGATGCCCTGGAGTTGGAAAAAATACAAAGAAGAGCAACGAAGCTAATAAGGGGCATGGAGAATTTAAGTTATGAGGAAAGATTGAAAGAATTAAACCTATTTAGCCTTGAAAAAAGAAGACTAAGGGGGGACATGATTAACTTATATAAATATATTAATGGCACATACAAAAAATATGGTGAAATCCTGTTCCTTGTAAAACCCCCTCAAAAAACAAGGGGGCACTCCCTCCGTCTGGAGAAAAAAAGGTTCAAGCTGCAGAGGCGACAAGGCTTCTTTACAGTGAGAACTGTGAATTTATGGAATAGCCTACCGCAGGAGCTGGTCACAGCAGGGACAGTAGATGGCTTTAAAAAAGGGTTAGATAATTTCCTAGAACAAAAAAATATTAGCTCCTATGTGTAGAAATTTTTCCTTCCCTTTTCCCTTCCCTTGGTTGAACTTGATGGACATGTGTCTTTTTTCAGCCGTACTAACTATATTAATCAGGCGATACGCTACCTCTATCACAAATGGCAGAGCATTTTCGGTTTGTTGGTATGACCAAATTGGGTACAATGTCCTAGAAATAAATTTTCTGCCAGTTAAAGGGTCATTTTGAGTACACCCATTTATAGCATATCCAAAAGATTTGTCATAAACATCAGATTGTTGGGTCACCATCTCTAGAGGTCATTCAGCATACCACAAAGGCCGGCAGCTGCCAGGATATGTAGTGGAAAGCTAGCCTTTCTATTGTAGTCTATGGGAGTTACAAAAACATTTAAGAACACACAACTATTAACATAACTTCCATAGACTAATATGGACCCTGACCTTTGAGACATTTACAGAAAACCCCTATAACGCGCAGCTCTATAGGACCTTTTCCCCTCAAAATGTTAGTGGCTAGGCAACAATTTGACATATTAGCATACCTCCCAACTTTCAAGTATCACAAAGAGGGACACGAGAAGCACGTGCTGCACAATTTTTTTTTATATTAAGCCACGCCTCTAATCCCAACCAATCCCCGTCCATAGACACCCGGTTCAGCCCACATAGTGTCATGCTCCCATAGTGCCTACCAAACAGTATAATGTCAAGTAGCTGCCCCCACACAGTATAATGCCCTCTAGCTGCCACCTTACAGTATAATGCCCCCATACAGTACAAAGCCAACACAGATGCCCCAATAGAGTATAATGCCCACAGATTCTCCCATGCAGTATACCCACACAGATGCCACCATACAGTATAATGCCCCCATAGCTGTCACATACAGTATAATCCCTCATACAGTATAATACTTCCATAGCTACCCCATGCAGTATAATGCCCCATAGTTGCCTGATACAGCATAATTCCCCCCTAGCTGCCCTTATACAGTATAATGCGCCCCAAAGCTGCCCATACTGCCAGTGCCCACATATTAAGTTCCAGTGCCCTTGTAGAAAGTGCCACAGTGGCCATGTAGATACTTCCCATGTAGATTGTGCCTCCATATAGTGCCAGTGTGCCCATGTTGATAGCACCATTGGGACGCCCTCTAGGAGCAGAAACCCCAGCCAGAGCATAGGTCAGGGATTCCGCTCCTAGAGAGAAACCCTGATGCCACTGTGATATATGGATAGTGATGTCAGTAGCTACTACTTGAGCGGAAACCCTGTTGCCGTCTCTGGCTGGGGATTCCGCTCCAGGAGGAGCCCCTGATGTCAATTTCCATATATGGACAGTGACCTCAGGGGTTTCTTCTAGGAGCGGAATCCCCGCCCAAATCATCGGCAACGGGGATTCCGCTCAATCAGTAGCCACTGACGTCACTATCTATCTATGGACAGTGACATAAAGGGCTTACCCCGAACACAGTGCTTAAAGTTGCACTGTGCCCGGTGAGTCGTCGGCGATTGGAGGAGGTCCCTCTGCTCTGAACGAATTCTGAAGCAGGAAGCTAATGGTTCCCTGCTTTAGCATTGGGTTCAACTGTATCCGTGTCCTGAGGACGCGGATACAGTCGACAGCGGGACACTGCCGGGAATCCGGGATGGTTGGGAGGTATGTATTAGTATGATACATGTATGATATAAATGACTCCACAGACAACCTACACAGATGAAAGATTATGAAAATGGACAATTTCAACCATAATGAACAATCTTCAGGTATAATTTAAGCACAAATGATTGTTTAAGCAGATCGACGACTGACCGTTATCTTCTGAAAAGGAGTTGTCCGTTTGTTAAGTGTATATGATTTAATTGCTCGATACATACATAATCATCCATGAAAGACCACCCCACAGGGGAGGATAGTAGGCGTATTTAGATGTCTTGTTAGTCTCCTAACCAATGGGTGGGCTTGGAATTCCACCTTTTCATTACGTTACTTACAGAATTGCATCAGACGTTACTCGCCTAGTGTAATCAAACATGTTTGACCACTTCTAACAACCTTAGCGGCCAATATCATCTAAAATGTGTACATCTGTGTCAGCGTTATGATAGTTTACCAGTTGAATGTTCGTTTAACCATCACCCAACTTCTATCCAATGTGTATGGCCAACTTAAACCTCTTAACATAGCCTTTCCCGCTAGCTCAAGATGAAACAACGAGGTGTTTGTACTTTTAAAAAATGTCAGAAGGCGCCATATTTGGAGGCGGACAAATCATAAACATGACAACTAATAAACGATCCCTACTGTATATGTGTAACATTTCCATAATCACATGGCCAGTAATTGACAGAAGGGTAAACATCTGTAGACGAGTCTTACAGAAATAACACAATTGCATAAAGGAATTGCAAATTGGATGGGGGCATAGCTGGCTTGCACAATAAGCTGAATGGAAAGTTATGTTTTCATTAGAAACGCATTTCAGGCTCTTAAAGCACAGAGGTATTAGCAACACTCTGCTTGCGTGCTCTCCTATTAAATAGTGTATCATCTAGAAAGTTATCTGTGTGGGTGGTGACACAAGCTGCCTTAAGGCATACATTGTTATACAGAGTCTTTCAGACTAGAGATATCGGATTAATTCAATTGTCGTACACAGTCTTTTGGCTTTCTTTGTGGAAAATTAAAAAAAGGAAACAATGCTTAAATATTGAAATGTTGAGCAATTTAAAAGCAGACTTATTTAGCCATGAAGCGCACAAACTTCCATCTGGACTTCATTAATGTTCGACATGTAGAATGTTGACACAGTTTTCTAAACAATAAGCTGAAAATGAGGAATAAAATAAAACTGGAGGAGTAGCTACACTAAACTGTAGGGTCACTATATATAAACACCAATTCCCTAAACTTATTACAAGTGCCCCCTTTACAAGGCCTGCCAACCAAGGGGCCTCATACACACTTCTATATTACACCTTCGAGTAGTACAGAGCGTTATATAGCTCCCTCAGAAATCCATGGAGCTCTACCGTACCCTCCATATGCCTCTAATTCCATACAGTTTTTTTTCTGCCGGATTATACACAAATCAGACAAAAACAAACTGTGGCATGATCCATTGAATGCTGCATTATGGAGGTACTCCTCCCTAGAAGCATTGCTATATATTTATAATACAGCACGCGGCACCATACAGCAGCACATGGAGCGCCCATGGCCTCGTAGTATGGAATACATCTGTTGGGAGTTTAACAGCCACATATAAAAGTCTCAAATCAGTAAATACAATGCCAAGCATAGACTGCATGATGTAAAGACGCTGTTGGACAATAACATACAAACTATAATGTTTGGAAAGGGCCATATAAAATAGCCTGTTGATCTAAAAGTGTCAATTTCGAGGATCGGCTAATGATCTACTGTATATGGTGCCATCCAACTCTCCGCTGACAAATGTTGGAGGAAAGAAGGATTGGGCCTGTTGGGTTTTAACATAGCCGATCCTTTGTTCCCACAAGAGATGTCATTGCCAGAAGGGTTGAGCAGCTCTTTATTCCCCTCCCCCCCATTAAAAAAAAATTTTTTCCGCTCTGCAAATATCAACTAGAACGTTACCTTCCACCCACTCCGCCATTATTCGTGATGATTTTAACAGCTGATCAAACAGGTTTTGTTTAACTATTTAATTATTATGCTCTGGCTCCTATTTTAGAATACTCATATTAATCTTCACATTCAGTACACAGCTGAACGATATTAAGCAATTCAAGGCAATTTATTTATCTACAACAAAATCATGTCCAACATATACTATAAGTCAGACATAACTGATGAGAATAGGCTTCAGACACCCAGGTGGCCGCACATTATTGAGGCAGAAGGGGAAGTCGCTATTAGATTGAGGATACAATCTCTGTCGTCTTACAGAAACCCTTGCAAATATATAACAGAAAGGTAACTGTAGAAAGGTAAGGCTTAAAACGAAGAGTGCGTTCGACTGTTGTGTCACTTTAAATTATCATATGACTGAAGAGTTTATTTTTATCCAGATTATTGCCAGTAAAAACAATAGGACACATATTTTCACTGATTGAATTTCCAGATTTTTATGCAACAGAGCAGATTTACAAATTAGGATTTCTGGGTCATTCTAAGGTCTCCGCGTGCCATCAAACTGTACGAGCAATGTATAAATTACGCAGTTTGAACGGCACACAGGTTTTAATTCTGATGTACCTAAATCTGCAGCATATCATCAGTCAAGTTATAGAATCGTTCACAGTAGGCTTACAACCTAAACTGGAGGGAATTCTGTATGGAAGCTCTTGGCTGCATTTCCATCTTTATTTAGAAGTTAAAAACTTCCGTAAGTATATTTGTTAGAGTGCTTTTAACTGCCTCAAAAAAAAAAAAAAAAAGCCTGCCAATAGCACACATTGGGAAATTTAAAAACGAATGCAAACATAGCCCACCCGACAAGAGGATTGCTTGGAATTAAGCCTGAACGCTTTTACAGTATTAAAAAAAAAAAAAAAAAAGGACATGACTGATTACCATTAAAAACAACGGGATTAGTTGTGAAGTCACTTTGCCTTTTTTATATAAAAGATGGAAGGAACTAAGCCTGACCGTCATATGCGTATGAGAAGGAGTCCATAGTCATACCCCCCACCACAAGCTATCTTCATACATGACCCCCAATAAATTTGCATAATTCTGTCGATGACAACTGCAAACAAGCTCCTTTGTAGGACAGGATTTTGTCCCAGTTTGATTATTTAGGCAAAATCAAGCAGGAGGTGAAGGTGAGATTATTATTATTATTATTATTATTATTATTAAAGTGTAGCTAAATATTTGACAAACTTCTGACATGTCAGATGCTTGGATTGGTGGTGGTCCGAGCACGGAGAATCCCACCAATCTCTAGAAAGAAGTAGCTGAAGTGCTCGTGTGAGCACTCAGCCGCTTCGCGTCTGTTCGGCTTTTTCCAGAAAGCCGATGTATCGGAGTACAGGCTCAGACTTTCTATTGAGTCCGTACACCGATACATTTATTTCCGGAAAAAGCCAAACAGGCACAGAGCGGCTAAGCGCTCACACGAACGCTTCAGCTGCTTCATTCCAACGATTGGTGGGGGTCTCCGTACTCGTACCCCCACCAATCCAAACTTCTAACATGTCACTATGACATGTCAGAAGTTTGTCAAATGTTTAGCTACACTTTAAAGGTACGCTGGTACTGGATCAAGGCTTTACTTTATGCTTCTGCTGCCTTTTTATTTCAGAATAGATGCTAAAGCCAGGAGATATATATAAAGGACAGCTCTATTCTTTTTTTACTTTATCTAAAAGCTGCAACACAGCTAACTTCTACAAACAGCGTTGGTCTAGTCGGCAAACAGCTAGAAACGTATTTATAGCTGTTCTGCATAGATCCGCTTACTATTAGTCCATACATCACAAAACAAATATCTTGCCATTTGGCTAATGGAGCCTCTAAAAGACTACAGTGGACTCAATTATAAACCGCTGTCTTTATGAGGGGAGCTTAGCGCACGCTTCTCCCTGCCCCACTCACCAAGAATTGATGGCTGTACACATCCAGATACATGGAAGCCATCAGTTAGGCCTCGTGCACACTTCCAACACCGTTTTCACAGCCATTTTTGACGGATCCGCGTGCCCGTTTTAGCGGACGTGTGCACTCCCATGTGCACTCCGTGTTTCCGAGCGCCAAGCATGGTACTGTCCAGGGTGCTGAAAGAGCAGGGTTGTCCAGCGCTAGTCACTGTACAGGGTGCTGAAAGAGTTAATGGGCTGCACTGACGGCGGTAACTCTTTCTGCACCCTGGACAGTATAATGCTTGGCGCTCGGAAAATACAATTTTAATGAAATAAAAAAATAAGAAGTTCATACTTACTTTCCTCCTGTCCAGCCTCCAGGGATGAAGCTTCATCCCACGTGACCGCCTCTGCAGCCAATCACAGGCTGCAGCGGCCTCTGCAGCCAATCACAGGCTGCCGCGTCATACAGGAAGGTCGGACTGGAGGAAGAAGAGGGACTCTTAACCAAGACCACGACCGGGTACGTATGAACGGATTTTTATTTAATTTTTATCAGCAGCCTCTTTTCTCTATCAGTGATTGATGGAGACAAGTGGCTGCCGATTACTGTAATATAACTGTAATGCAATTCTGCCCGCCTGGCCGTTGCTAGGCAACAGCTCCGTCACACACGGACGGCACACGGATGCCTTCCGTGTGCCTTCAGTTTTTTGACGGCCCCATGGACTTGCATGGGCCTCACGGTCACGGAATCTCGGACCAAAGTAGGACATGCTCTACTTTTGATAGCAACGGGACCGTCGAAAAAAAACTGAAGTGTGCATGGCCCCATTGAAATGAATGTGTCAGGGTGCTAGCCGTCAGAAAAACGGCTAGCACCCTAAAGAAAAAGACTGAAGTGGGCATGAGGCCTTAGTGGTGACAGTGGGCAGGAGGAGGCAAGTGGAGGGCTTACCAAATGAATAAAATGGACTCATAGGAGGGCGGATCTGTCCCTGTAATAGGCTGCCATCAAATAGAGCTACAAGCATAAAGGACCAGACGTTCTTTGGATGTAAGCCATTTCTAAAAATAGTAGAATAATTATCAAGTCTTTAGAAGATAAGAAAGGGAAAAAAATGGACCCATATTTACCAGCAAATAAACAAAAATGATGACGGTTTTCCAAAACATCATACGATTCTACTCTGTATTGCTAATTTATACAATGAACACAGAAATAACAGGACACTGAAATGGATTTGCCATCCTCTAATTAAATGCCCTCCTTTGAAAATATGCAAGGTAGTTACGCCAGGATAATAGGATTTTCATCTCAGTACCAGATGGAGGCTCATAAAAGGTATCAGATATTTAAGTAGATTAGGTGGATCATAGTAAACATCCAGAAACATATGACCGATGAAAAGCATAAAATACTAAATATGGAGTCTATAGCAAATTTTTAAAGCAATGGTAAAATCTTGCATAGATCAAACAATTTAAGTCAGACAGGAATGTTTGTTACATAGTAAGTACGGTTGAAGAAAGACATATGTCTATCAAGTTCAACCAAGGGATGGGAGGAAGGGATATCTGTAAACTTCAGAATTTTAATTTTACCCCTATTGATCTAGAGAAAGGTAAATAAACAATAAAAAAAACAAAGGCATGAACTTATCTGCCCTAAAAAGATAAAGATTCCCCCCCTGATTCCTAGTGGCAATCAGACTGGATCAACAATTGAATAAGAATTCTATACATTTAAATAGCCGCTGATATTATTTTGTTCTAGAAAAATATTTAAAAGGGATTGTCTGGCCATGGGTCCGTTTTTCATACTGATGAACTAGTGTATGATCGGTGGAGTATTACGCCTGGACCCCACACCCATCAACTGCTCCGTCTGCCTCTGGGCACCAGATGTTATATACTGTATGCAGTGTTTGGTGTCGGGAGCAGATGGCTCCGCACACTGCATAGCGGCCGCGCTGCAGAACTGCAACTCTGCTACTAGTCACATGAGCCCAAGAATATGTTAATGAATTTGCCAATATTTTACAGGAAACACTAACAAAGCGGTTAACAAGCAGCAAAACAATTGAGACCTACAAGGCTCAAACACAAATTACAAAAAAGTTCTGCGAATCACATGGGATTTCAAGTGGATGCCCAAACACTCCGTGTGTCTAGTTCGGCTGTAATTTACGAACATCTTCCATAGTCTGAACTATATTACATAGCTTGGTGTCATCTGAAAAAATATAAATAGTGCCATTAATCCCATCCTCTATATCATTAATAAATAAGTTGAATAATAGTGGTCCCAGCACGGAACCCTGGGGTACACCACTCATAACCGGGGACCATTCAGAGTAGGAATCATTGACCACAACTCTCTGGATACGGTCCTTGAGCCTATTCTCAATCCAATTACAAACTATACTTTCTATTAGATGTCTTTGAGGGACAGCGTCAAATGCATTTGCAAAGTCTAAAAACACTATATCCACGGTGGCCAAGATTATATTCACCTATGCGTAAAAACAAATTAGGTTGGTTTGACAACTTCTGTCCTTCGTAAATCCATGTTGGCTGTCCCTTACAATACTATTTTCTGTCACATACTTCTGTATAGAGTGCCTTGAGAGAACCTCTAACATTTTCCCCACAATGGATAAGCCTACTGGTCTATAATAACTTGGGAAGATTTTATTCATTTGTTATCATTTTTAAAGGCAAATGCTAAACCCTATGCTATTGATTCTGTCAAAACAACGGAAACCTTACAGAACGGTGACAAACGGAAAACACTTGAAACGGATCCGTTACCATTGAAATCAATGGTAATGCAAACGGAAAGCTGTGGTTTCCATTTGCTTCAGTTTGGGTTCCCCTGACGGAAAGGTCCAACGGAACCCATGAACGGAGCCCCGACGCAGATGTGAACGAAGAATTAGTCACCCATTTTTAAGTCAGTGCTACACACAATAATGACCGGGCATCCCAAATGGAAGAGTAGAATATACCAATATGGCAGGTGATGAAAAAGTCTAGACGAGACACGAAAGAAAGCACACCACATTCGACGTCAATTTCACAAAGAATGCTTTGTCCCTTTATTTTCTGCCTTGTCCTTCTTCCTTATCCCTAGTTCAAATCCACCCCTGCTAGAATTCTCTCCCCCAGCACAGCGGACCCCCTTCCATTCAGGTGCAAATCATCTGCAGAATACAGTTTGTACCACAAGGAAAAAATCAGCCCAGTGCTCTAGGAACCCAAACCCTTGTTATAGATTCTCTTCTGCTAAATTCCTTTTTATTTCATGGATTAACACAGAATCATTAATAACCTCAAACAGCTAACAACAAATTAAATGATTACCACTTTGTGTGAACAACAACATTGGCAGCTCCTAACATTAGCAGCTATATAGAAGTGATGAATAATTCAGACAATCCAGGAGAGAGTTTATAAATTTCACAAAATATAAGCTATATTATTAAAAAATGGTAAACTGATAATTTTTTTTTATTACAGAAAACACCCCTTAAAACAGCCGCAAAGAGAATATTTATGGCCAAAATTCCTGATGTATTTCCTTTCTATGGTGGTGCTTCAAAAGTAGATTGTGGCTACTATTTAAAGCCTTGGGCACAGTGCACTGATCGGAGAACAATAAAGTTTGTCTTTAAATTGTTTAATCCCTTAGAGGCCGCGGTTAATAGCGACTGCAGCCTCTAAGGTGTTTGACAGAGGGATAGACTACCTCTGCCAGCCCATCGGTGTACCGCAACTCTATAGTAGGGGTCCAATGCTTCTGTACAATTAAAGTTGAATGAAGGCCCATATATATATATATATATATATATATATATATATATATATATTTATTATTGTATTATTTCTATTGTACTATTTTTTAAATGGTTTGCAAAAAAAAAAAAAAGTACACATCTGGTATCGCTGCAATCGGCAAAACAAAATTTCGTTTTTCCTATAAAACAATTTTCTTTGTGCAAAAGTACCAAAACATAAAATTGAGTATCACCAAATTTGTGCCAACCTGTAGAATAATGTTATCTTGTTATTTTTACCACTCAGTTCACAGTGGGGGGGGGGGAGCAAAGAAAAACAATGGTAGAACTGTTATTTTTGAATTCCCACACCTCCAAAAAAAAAAAAAAGCTGATCAACAAATTATATGTACCCCAAAAAGGTGCCTTTGAAAAATAAAATGTGGCCTGCAAAAAACAAGCTGTCAGAGCTACATTCACACAAAAATAAAAAATAAAAAGTTATGGCTCCTTAAAGTTTCTTAAAGGAAATGTATCAACTATATTTGTTTTTATTCATTAAAACCATTCCTTTTTTCTAAACTTTTGTAATTATTTGATTGTAGATTTTTTTTATTCACATTTTCTGTACATTTTGCCTGAGCTGCTTTTAACAGCATTTAGAGATATGTTTTACAGCAGCCAAATGGACCATAGGAAACAATGGTCTGGAGCGGACCTTGACTTCTGTTGGAGAGCTTTCAAGGCATGCTCTGTGCTGGGAGTGGGAAAAAGAGAGCGGTGTCCATCACCTATTGTCAATGGTGGATCCTGTGCTAACTATACAGTTGTGTTAAGGTCCTATTACATGGCCCGATATGGGCCGTGAAAACGAGCGTTGGTCAACAAGACAGCTCGTTGATCAGCGCTCATTTGCTCCTCTCAAAAGGAGCTTTGATTGGTTATGTATGGAGATGAGCGACCATTACTACAATCGTTCATCGCTGTACATTTCCATCATGTCGGCAGCACATATTCCTGTATAGAGAGAGAGATATGCTGGCGACAACGATATTTATTGCTGCATAAACGAGCAGATCAGCTGATGAACGAGCGTTTGCTTGTTCATTGGCTGATTCTTTCCCCGTTTACACAGAGCAATGATCGGGAATGAGCGTTCATGCGTATGAACGCTCGTTTGCCCGATCATTATGCTGTGTAAAAGGGCCCCTTATCTCTCATTGTAATACTGCCTGTAATGTTAATGTGATGTCTGCTGAGAAGTGTTCTCTACCGAACAGGAAGTTTCCGTCTATCGCAAGGCTCAGTGGCCAGAGTGAAACCTGCAAGATTTTAGGCTTATTTTTTAATAGTGGCAATGACCTAGAGAATGAAGAAAAAAATCACCAAAAAGACTTAAAAATTATTTAACATAAAAACTTGACTTAATAGGTAATTCTCTGATGATACCGTACATTGACTTTAAGGTCCAAAACATGTGCAGTATTAAGAGGTTAAATAGGTTTCCATGTGAGTTTTCCGAAATCGCAATTTTTTTTATCATTTCTGTCACTTTTGTAATTTTTTTTAAAAAAGTGGGCTGAGCTTAGCGAAAGTGGTGTGGCAACCCAGGTCCTGTCGCCTTTACAATACTTTACGCCAGTTTCTGGTGTAAATTACTTTGGAAATCTATGACAGTTGAGTCGTTTTAGTGACGCGTGGACAGCAGATGATGCAAAGTTATTAACCCCTTAAGGACGCAGCCTAGTTTGGGCTTTAAAGAGGCTCTGTCACCAGATTATAAGTGCCCTATCTCCTACATATTCTGATTGGCGCTGCAATGTAGATAACAGCAGTGGTTTTTATTTTGAAAAACGATCATTTTTGAGCAAGTTATGAGCAATTTTAGATTTAGTTTCTTAATGCCCAACTGGGCGTGTTTTTACTTTTGACCAACTGGGTGTTGTAAAGAAGTGTATGAGGCCGACCAATCAGTGACATACACTTCTCATTGTTCCAGCCCAGCTTCTTTCACTGCACAATCTCACTGTGCTGTGGATCATGCTGGGCTGGAACAATGAGAAGTGTAGGACACTGATTGGTCAGCCTCATACACTTCTTTACAACACCCACTTGGTCAAAAGTAAAAACACGCCCAGTTGGGCATTAAGAAACTAAATCTAAAATTGCTCATAACTTGCTCAAAAATGATCGTTTTTTAAAATAAAAACCACTGTTATCTACATTCCAGCGCCGATCAGATTATGTAGGAGATAGAGCATTTATAATCTAGTGACAGAGCCTCTTTAAGGCTCAGAGCCCATTTTTTACATCTGACATTTTACTTTATGTGGTAATAACTTCAGAATGCTTATACCTATCCAAGCGATTCGGAGATTGTTTTCTCGTAAGATATTGGGCTTTATGTTAGTGGTAAAATTTGGTCGAAATATTAAGTGTCTATTTGTGAAAAATAGCATTTTTCTGACTATAAATGCAAATGTTTGTAAGACAGAGGGTTATACCACCCAAAATAGTTACTAGTTCACATTTCCAATATGTCTACTATATGTTGGCATCATTTTTTGAACATTCTTTTATTTTTCTAGGACGTTACACGGCTTAGAACATAAGAAGCAATTTTTCATATTTTGAATACAATTTCAAAAGCCTCTTTTTTTTTAGGTACCAGTTCAGTTCTGAAGTGGCTTTGAGGGGCCTATATATTAGAAACCCCCATAAAACATCCTGTTTTAGAAACTAGACCCCTCAAAATATTCAAAGCAGCATTTATAAAGTTTATTAACCTTTTTGGTGTTTCAGAGGAATTTAAGGCAACGTAGAGGTGAAATTCACAAATTTCATTTTTTGTCAGAAAATGCATTTTATTCAAATTTTTTCCTGTAAAACAGAAGGTTTTACTAGAAAAACACAACTCAATATTTATTGCCCAGATTCTGCAGTTTTTAGAAATATCTCACATGTGATTCTAGTGTGGTAATGGACTGAAACACAGACCTCCGAAGCAAAGGAGCACCTAGAGGATTATGAGGCCTCCTTTTTATTAGGCACCATGTCCAGTTTGAAGAGGTCTTGTGGTGCCAAAACAGTGGAAACCCCCCAAAAGTGACCCTATTTGGCAAACTACACCACTCAAGGAACTTATTGAGGGGTATAGTGGGCATTTAGATCCCACAGGTTTTATGCTGCATTTTGTGGAATTAGGCTGTGCAACTGAAAATCAAATTTTTCCGATAAAAGGTACACATTTTTACAAGGAATAAAGGAGAAAAAGCACCCCAACATTTGTAAAGCAATTTCTCCCGATTACGGCAATATCCTATATGTGGTCATAAACTGCTGGTTGGACCCACGACAGAGCTCAGAGAGGCAGAAGCGCTATTTGGTATGTAGATTTTGCTGGATTGGTTTCTGGGAGCCATGTCACATTTGCAGAGCTTCTAGAGGTACCAGTACAGAGGAAACCCCTTAAAAGTGACCCTATTTTGCCAACTAGACCCCTTGAGGAATTCATTGTAGTTTTCATGGGGTGCATATGACTTTTGATTGGTTTTTATTCTATTTTTAAGAGGTGTGGTGACTAAAAAACAGCAATTCTACTATTGTTTTTTTATTCTATTTTTTTACAGCGTTCACCGTGCGCTATGACACATTCACTTTATTCTGCGGGGCGATATGATTACGGCGATACCAGATGTTTATAGTTTTTTTTATGTCTTATGGCATTTGCACTATAAAATACTTTTTATAAAGAATCATTTACTTTTTGTGTTGCCTTATTCTAAAAGCCATAACTTTTTTATTTTTACATCAAGAAAGCCGTGTGAGGACTTGTTTTTTGTGCAACAAACTGCTGTTTCAATCAGTACCATTTTTAAAAGCAACTTTTTGATCTCTTTTTATTCCATTTTTTGGGAGGTGAAGTGACCAAAATGTTTTTATTCTGGTATGGTGTATTATTTCTTTTATGGCGATCACCGCGCGGGATAAAAAAACAAAATACTTTTGTAGTTCAGGCCATTACAGACACGGCGATACCAATTATGTATAGTTTATTTTTTAATAATAAAGGACTGATGAGGGAAAAAGAGAGATTGTACTTTTATTACTTTAAAACTTTAATTTTTTTATTTTTATACAACTTTTTTTTTTTTACTTTGTCCCACTAGGGAACTTGAGGGCCGGACGCCCTGATTGCAATTCTAATACACTGCACTAAATGCGTAGTGCAGTGTATTAGTGCTGTCAGCTACTCACAAGGCTTCCGTAGATGGCGTAGCCAGAGTCCATTGTTAGGACACTGGTTGCCATAGTAGCCATCGCCGCCCGCTATTATGTAGCGGGCCGTCGATGGCGATTTAACACCTAAGAAGCTGCGATCGCTATTGAACGTGGTTTTTAAAGGGTTAATCGGCAGGGGACCTCCGCAATCAGTCCCTGCACACTGAGATGTGGTAGCTGCTGTTTCCAACAGCAGGCTATCGCAACTCATGAACGTGCCCGGCGCCGAATGGCGCAGTGTTTCATCCATGACATACATATGTCATGGAGCGCGAACGATGCAGTTACCATACCAGAATAGCATATCCTGGAGCGTTAAGGGGTTAAGGGGTGTGCACCACTCGAAAAAATTGGCCCATCGTACTCTAACTTGTTTTCTATTAAGATTGGCGTATGAAACGCCAGTCTTACTAAACCTCCCCCTTAGAACCCCTTACGTTGCCTAACAACTGTACCTGTAAATTCTTAAGAGCCCCATGATGTAAATCCATTTCTATCAATAAATTATCCCCTGTCATCTTGCTAGAAAAGGGTACTGCATCAAGCGAATTACAGGTTTAGGGACGCATTCAGACAGCGTTAATAGGACTCCTATTTAGTAAGAAGAAATACATCCCATGCTTGGCACTAAAGTCAATTTAAACATGTTTGATGTCTACCTAAACGTCAGTAGTATGTTGCTTCTCAGTTTTAGAAAAGCTAAATTAGAGGACTGACAAGTGAGGAGAACATACACTTTAAACATTTTAAGGCTATGTTCACACTTGCATTATGGCTTTCACTCATAGCGACATGAAGCTCTGCCGAAACAATCGTACGATGGATACAACCGCTGCATGAGAGACCTTAATGACTTGCACAATGGGGCTCGTCAGGGTTCTGTCATGGTGTCTGCCGTTCTTCCTGTGAAAATCTGCTGGAATTTGCGACTAAGCCTTTGAGGCAAATGTTAACATATGTTATTTAAATATGTTACACTTTACAGGCAAAAATCTTGTTCACAATAACTTTGAGAAGTTCTTTGCTAATAGATGTTATTTTATCGCAATAAGAACAATCATATTCACTCTTCCTTTCAATGGCTGAAAATTATTTAAAAAAATAAAATAAAATAAAAAATGGTCACATCAATAGCATCATAAAGGCTTTGTGCTACCCATTATTTGTGGTTACTACATTTTATTTTTAAAGTGAAGGAACAATGGTTGGTATTTCCGTGACAAAAGCTTTCCAGGTCCAAAAATGTGTCCATAGAAGGTCTATAACTTCTTCCCACAGAGGCGCTAGGCCCTGTTCACATCTGTTTTAAGGAAAGTCCCCGAAGTACACGCTAGACGTGTCCATATGGCTCCACCTTATGGCCTCCTTCATGTTGATATACCTTTTTCTTTTTTTTTCTTTAAAGTATGGAATAGCGCGGTCTACATTCATTTTTTTTTTTTTAACATAGGAGCCTATGCATGATGTATACAACTGTATGGCATATGTCACAGGCATCAGATTAATGTATAAGTCATGGGCTTTTCATTAAACAGGTACAATAATAGTCTATATTAGTCAGAAATTTATCACCTATCCTGTGAATAGGTGATAAGTGTAAATTCTAGAAATACCCCTTTCATTATTTCCATAAGGAAAATGGGATAGAGCACACTTCAGTTTGTGGGGGAAAAAGTCAGCGTGTCCTGGAAAAAAGTAAACATAAAACATTTTGTCACTGCAATAAAATTCTGCAGCGCTGAGAACAAACAAAAATGCTAACTGAACTTCGCCTTTCACTGCAGCTCTGCTTGTTAATATTAGATGCAGTGTATTGCACTAGCCCACGCCAATTTCGCTGGGAAATAATATCATGAAAAGCAGATTTCCATTACAGCACAGCCGGAATGGTTATAAGCTACAAGCAACGAAATAACCGGAAAGCGTAACTGAATAGAAAAATGGCAATAGCTCCGTAAGTAAAACAAACATAATAGCCTTTGCTTTACTAAAAAATGGCAAATTTTTACTTTTGGGTGGAAATCCCCTTTAACGAGTCTTTAGATAATACAACTGGTGCATTTTATGAAGATGTAAATGCTATATAGTAAACTCCCAGCAAATTCAATGCAAGGTTTCTAAATGCTATGGATGTGAATAGCATTACTGGATCAATAATCTGTATACAAGGCCTTTCCTAGGAGGATTTCACAAGGCGATTTGTGAGGACAATAGATAAATTTTTGCCAAAACAAGAAGCGAACTTTCAAGCAATCTAAAGTATTATTCTTATACAGGATATAAATTTGCCCAGAAAAGTAAAAAAAACAATTATATGATTTATTTATATATATATATATATATATATATACATATACACACACACACACACATATATATATATATATATATATATATATATATATATATATATATATACACACACACACACATACATGTATACATACATATATATATATATATACACATACATACAGTGAAGGAAATAAGTATTTGATCCCTTGCTGATTTTGTAAGTTTGCCCACTGTCAAAGACATGAACAGTCTAGAATTTTTAGGCTAGGTTAATTTTACCAGTGAGAGATAGATTATATTTTAAAAAAAAACAGAAAATCACATAGTCAAAATTATATATATTTATTTGCATTGTGCACAGAGAAATAAGTATTTGATCCCTTTGGTAAACAAGACTTAATACTTGGTGGCAAAACCCTTGTTGGCAAGCACAGCAGTCAGACTTTTTTTGTAGTTGATGATGAGGTTTGCATACATGTTAGATGGAATTTTGGCCCACTCCTCTTTGCAGATCATCTGTAAATCATTAAGATTTCGAGCCTGTCGCTTGGCAACTCGGATCTTCAGCTCCCTCCATAAGTTTTCGATGGGATTAAGGTCTGGAGACTGGCTAGGCCACTCCATGACCTTAATGTGCTTTTTTTTTGAGCCACTCCTTTGTTGCCTTGGCTGTATGTTTCGGGTGATTGTCGTACTGGAAGACCCAGCCACGAGCCATTTTTAATGTCCTGGTGGAGGGAAGGAGGTTGTCACTCAGGATTTGACGGTACAAGGCTCCATCCATTCTCCCATTGATGCGGTGAAGTAGTCCTGTGCCCTTAGCAGAGAAACACCCCCAAAACATAATGTTTCCACCTCCATGCTTGACAGTGGGGACGGTGTTTTTTGGGTCATAGGCAGCATTTCTCTTCCTCCAAACACGGCGAGTTGAGTTAATGCCAAAGAGCTCAATTTTAGTCTCATCTGACCACAGCACCTTCTCCCAATCACTCTCAGAATCATCCAGATGTTCATTTGCAAACTTCAGACGGGCCTGTACATGTGCCTTCTTGAGCAGGGGGACCTTGCGGGCACTGCAGGATTTTAATCCATTACGGCGTAATGTGTTACCAATGGTTTTCTTGGTGACTGTGGTCCCAGCTGCCTTGAGATCATTAACAAGTTCCCCCCGTGTAGTTTTCGGCTGAGCTCTCACCTTCCTCAGGATCAAGGATACCCCACGAGGTGAGATTTTGCATGGAGCCCCAGATCGATGTCGATTGACAGTCATTTTGTATGTCTTCCATTTTCTTACTATTGCACCAACAGTTGTCTCCTTCTCACCCAGAGTCTTACTTATGGTTTTGTAGCCCATTCCAGCCCTGTGCAGGTCTATGATCTTGTCCCTGGCATCCTTAGAAAGCTCTTTGGTCTTGCCCATGTTGTAGAGGTTAGAGTCAGACTGATTAATTGAGTCTGTGGACAGGAGTCTTTTATACAGGTGACCATTTAAGACAGCTGTCTTTAATGCAGGCACCAAGTTGATTTGGAGCGTGTAACTGGTCTGGAGGAGGCTGAACTCTTAATGGTTGGTAGGGGATCGAATACTTATTTCTCTGTGCACAATGCAAATGAATATATATAATTTTGACTATGTGATTTTCTGTTTTTTTTTAAAATATAATCTATCTCTCACTGGTAAAATTAACCTAGCCTAAAAATTCTAGACTGTTCATGACTTTGACAGTGGGCAAACTTACAAAATCAGCAAGGGATCAAATACTTATTTCCTCCACTGTATATGTATATATATATATATATATATATATATATATATACACATACACACATACCTATATAGCAATATAGCACACAAGAAAATGGCGACCGCACACTGCGAACACTAATGCCACCTAAGCCACTGAATATAAATAAATAAAAATTACTGCTAAATCTACTTACAATAGGGAGGTTCTTAGCGCACATTTTGATCAAATTGTGTGAGCCCACCTCAAAATGCGCGCTAAGAACCTCTCTATTGTAAGTAGATTTAGCAGTAATGCATATTTATTTATATTTAGTGGCTTAGGTGGCATCAGTGTTCGCAGTGTGCGGTCGCCATTTTCTTGTGTGCTGTATAAATTTGCAGTCACAGGCGTTCTTGCACCTGTATACACGTTTTGTTTAATTTTGTTGGAATGTGCTGTTCAATTATTTGTGTAGTTTAGATATCGATAGATAAAAATTAAATAAATTATATAATGTTATATATAATATTAAAAGAATATCATTGTGTAATCATGTAATACAGTTTGTAGTAATACCTGTAAATCATTAAATATAAAGTGCAGAAATATTGTTGGTTAATAGAATTTGGATACAGTATTCAGAGTACAGGAAATAATGATGCTGTAAATGCAGGTTTTAAAAGCCTCTATTTTAGCACCATCTTGTAAGTGCATAACAGCGTGAAAGGCTAGAAAAACAAGCACTAAACTTGCCACTCATCTTGGAATGGTTTGTTTAAAGGAACTTAATGAGGCTATAAGGACATTCAATCTGTTATCCAGCAGATAAGAATACAAGAAACCTCACCGAAAAACACATTTGAAGAACTTACAAATAAAACAAACATAACAATGTTAAATGGTTACAAGAAACTCCGCAACATAAAAGCATAAATTACCTTTAGCTGGATTGACTTGTATTCCTGATCTATAGAGCATCTCTTCATTCTTCCAGTCTCCGTTTCTAACAACAGTTTTCAGTCCATAAAAAAGAACTAATGCAGCTGCAGCATAAAAAATTAGGCTTTTAAGAAAGTTTTTTTGGGCCTTAATATAAAGAGCTCGTGCCCCTACAGTTATTAGTAAACAGAACCCCATACTGGGAATATAGAGTACACGCTCTGCAATAACAAAGCCAACATAGAAAAATAGATTACTAGCGGGCACAAAGGGGACTATCATTAGTGATAAAGCTAAAACAACAATGTTTTCTGTAGAAGGAAGTTGCAAACCATGGTTAATATGGTTTTTTACACCATTTTCAAGTTTTGAAACAATGGTAGTCCTCGGCTCAGAGTTCTTGTATTCTAAATCTGATTGACAGCTATGGCCATTAGTATTCTGCTTGCCATTCAAGAACACTTTCCCATTGCATTCTCTTTTTGTACTGGAGCTCTTGAGACTTGTGTAGGCAAGGAGGAAGAGCAAGACGTAAAAGGCCACAGTGTGTATATTCCTCCAGTCAATGACTGATTTAATCAGAGGCACAGCATCCATCGACCAATCAAAGCTGAGTGTATCAGGGCAGAAAAGCAGCCAGAGGTTCTTAGTTGGCAAATATAAGAAGGTCAGGGCACGTGTGAGTACGATTTCACAGTCTGCAGCTGGGTTGTCAGAGTTGGAAAAACTTGGCGGTGTATTTCCCATCCAGTAGAAGCGAGTACCCAGCAACACGACTCCCCAGGCAACCAAAAGTCCAATGCTTAGAACAAGAGACAAGTTCTTGCCCTGTAAGCAAAGTAAAAAAACAGTAGTTAGAACAACAACATAAAGGTTATATATCTAAACAGCAGTAGAAAAAGTGTTTAAGAACTATACAAACACTGTATTACACACTACGAGGATTTAAAGGCTATGTACACCTTTAAAAAAGTTTTATTTTTTACTTTTCTTTTTTATTTAAAAGGTCTGTCAGTGTGATTGGTGCAACTTTCTAATAACTTTTTATTAAAAATTATTTTTACTTTGAGATACAGCTTCTTTGTATCCTGTATACAGAGCAGCTGTATCTAGCGCTGAAACTTGTATCCGTCAGGTCCGCGGGACTGCCGGGCTCAGTGTAAGGCCTCATTTACACGAGCGTATTATACGCGCGTGCGACGCGCGTGCTTTTCACGCGTGTCGTACGCACCTATAATAGTCTATGGGGCTGTTTAGACGATGCGTGAATTTTGCGCTGCGTGAGTGCGTTGCGTAAAACTCACGACATGTTCTATATTCTTGCGTTTTTCACGCAACACGCACCCATTGACTTCAATGGGTGCGTGAAAACAACGCATGCCACACGGACGGTCCTGCGTTGCATGCGCGAAAATCACGCAAGAGCTGTCAAAAGGATGAATGTAAACAGAAAAGCACCACGTGCTTTTCTGGTTACAAACATCCAAACGGAGTGTCAAATTAGAGATGAGCGCACCGAACTTCACCGGGTTCGGCCGAACTCGTTTTGACCGAACCCGGCAAAAAATGTTCGGGTACGCGACGTCAGGAGACAGTCACTGCCCACGGTGCTCAAAGACTTAAACTGTTTCAGCACCGTGGACAGTGACTTTCGATCACAATATACATATACGTGTAAAAAAAAACAGAAGTTCGGACTTACCGATAAGTCCCGGCTCCTTCCTCCAGTCCGACCTCCCGGGATGACAATTCAGGCCAAGTGACAGCTGCAGCCAATCACAGGCCAAGCACAGGCTGCAGCCAATCACAGGCTGCAGCGGTCTCATGGCCTGGCGCGTCATCCTGGGAGGTGGGGCCGGATGACAAGAAAGGGACGCGTCACCAAGGCAACGGCCGGGAGACCGGACTGGAGGAAGCAGGCAGTTCATGGTAAGTTTGAACGTCTTTTTTTATTCACAGGTTGGTGTATATTGTGATCGGCATTCACTGATGAGGGTGCTGAAAGAGTTACTGCCGATCAGTTAGCTCTTTCAGCACCTTGGACAGTGACGGGCGTCGACTACCTCATCTCTATGATGGCGGCTGCGTGAAAATCACGCAGCCGCGCATCATACACGGATGACACACGGAGCTGTCAAATGCCTTTTGCGCGCGCAAAACGCAGCGTTTTTTGCGCGCGCAAAACGCACACGCTCGTGTAAATCCGGCCTTAGAGTGTCTCTGACATGCAGGATCGAGCTGCCATCGATCACATCTAAGTTCATAACTTAGAAGTGGCTGGAATAAGTCGTCACAGTGGGCAAGATGGAGAAAAAAAAGCGAACGACTTTAATCAGAGAAGACATCACCTGTGAGTCACTGGATATAAATGTGCTGTAATCACTTATATGGTCTGCAGAGCTCCTGTGTATAACTCATCTAATACTATACGGTCACTGTATGGTGGTATTATTCAGTCATTATGTGGTTATGGTGTGGTGGTATTATTTGGACTTTGTTTTATTATAATAGTAAGTTGTGTTCAGTAACAGTATGCAGGTAATATTTAATCTGGTATAGTGGTATGATTTAATAACTGTACGTGTATATAGAACATTTTTTTGTGTGAGAGGGGGGACATACGCTTTGGGGCTTGCAGCACTCCTGGACGCGCTAGAAATCAGTGATGCAGTTCTATGCCCATAGACTTCTGAATTGACTGCATTATTGATACAATAATTCAGCATTTGGAGCCCCACTTTTTACTTTTCCCAGGGCCACACTTTGTCTAAAACCAACCCTGTACCTAATATATATCACATACAAGCTACAAATCGTGGTATCTTGATGGAGGGTCAGAGAACTGTAAACTGTTGCCATGTTACCAAAAATGATGGCACATTTTTCATACATATATATCATACACAGTCTTGCCTCGAGCACTTTATGGGAGCAATCCCCTACAACTCAAATGATGGGATGATCAATAACATAAGTTACATCTTTCTAGTCACTCTCCCATACTCACCAGGGAATAGCATGATTTATATCACATTTTCAGGTTTAAATACAATGAAAAATCTGTCCCAATGTGTTGCACCATTGAGAAAACCAGTAAAACACTCCTGGAGCTGGTACCTTCCCAGAACTGTAGAGCCTGATGCTTATTGGCTGCTACAGGAAAGATGGGCTATATGACCCTCAGGCCTGTTCCCATCCACCTTGTTTGATTAACTTTGCAATGTTTGCAGAGTGTTAGAGCCTTGAAACAGGGTCACAGACACAAGGAGGGAGTATGGCCAACCTCAGCGGAGGCTGCCACCTATATGGTACCCAAAGTACTGTAACAAATTACCTGCATCTGTGGCATATATAACAGTAGAAACATATAGCGTATATTTATAATATATTATGGTTATACTTGTATATAGTGGCAATCAACGGGGAAATTGTATGTGGTGATTTTGATTATTTTTTTCCACCTATATTTAAAACAAAAAAATATATATATATATATGTGCATTAACTTAAACAAATAACTTTCTTATTAGGATATCATCTACAGCCAGGCTCTGCGGTACATATGGATCTGTTCAGACAGTGAAGACAGAAAACAACACCGGCTATAACTGAGGAATACATTCTTAAAACAGGGATACCATCCGAGGATTATAGACGATCAGATCTACAGAGCCACAAGAATTCCAAGGAGCAATCTTCTGGAGTACAAAAAGAAGGAAGACAACAGCAGGGTTCCCCTAGTGGTCATATACAACCCTCGAATTAACGTCTTGAGGAAAATTGCTGCTGATCTCCAACCTATATTTAACAAAGACAATAAACTGAAGGAAATATTCCTGGATTTACCTCTCCTTGCATACAAACAGCCACCAAACCTAAGGAATCTCCTGGTCAGAAGTGCCCTCTCATCACCATCAGAGACTGGCACCGTTCCTTGCAACAGTAGAAAATGCAAGACCTGTACCATCTGGTCAAACACCTCCACATACCAAACACGCAGCAGGACTATAAAATCACTGGCACGTTCTCCTGTACATCCTCCAATGTAGTGTACATGATCCTGTGTACAAGGTGCATCAATAAAGGAATCTACATTGGGGAAACCATACAAAAACTACAAACCAGGATGAATCTTCACAGACATGCAATAAAACAGGAGGTGGATACACCCGTGGGAAAACACTTCTCTGGACCTGATCAGTTTGGCAGATTTAAAGGTCCTAATACCGAAGGGTCATTTTAAAAACAACAGAGAGAGAAAAATTTGGGAATTCAAGATGATGATAAAATTCCAGTCATTGACACAAGGCCTCAATCTAACACCAGGATTTATGAGCCACTACATGGACACACGTCACATCCCCCATCAGACTGACTCCAGATGCCTTAACTCCTAAGTCATCACCCCTATAACCTCAGTTTTATTGCCCCGGCTTATCTTAATGATGTATCACCTCATGTACTAATTGTCTTTGTGTAACATCTAAATGTTGTGCTTTTTTCTAAGTCATTCATTTGTAAATAGCCTGAAGAAGGAGCCTGTGTGCTCTGAAAGTTGCATAGAGAACTTTTATGGTTAGCCAATAAAGGTATCATACCTTCTATACTTTTGTCTTTTTTTACACAGAAGTATGTAACATTGCATATGGTATATTTAGCTTAAAATTAAGAAAAAAAATACTTGGCAAATCTAAAAATGGAAACATTTCAGCTTTGTTTTCTTCTTGTAGCATGTTTTGGTCAAAATTGGAAGAATTTTAGTTATAGTGCAGAACTCATGGGAAGTCCAGGTTCTAATGCAGTACAGCATCAATAGACCATCACACTACCACCATGATTGTTTGATTGTTATTATGGTGGAATTACATACTTTATGCTATGGGAATAGGAACTTTGCAATCCAAAAAAGTTCTGCTTTTCACTGATCTGTCCTTGCAGATTGTCTAGGTTATTTATTTATTTATTTTATTGTGAGATGAGCTTCAATGACTTTTAAATAGAATTGGTTTGTGTCTTGTAAAATCGGCCATTAACCCAATTTTTGCTTTTCCTTAGGAAGCCTTCACACTATGTTTTGGAGGCCTACTCTCCGGTTGGAACGGATTCTAGTACAAAGAAAACCCTACATAAGGAAAGGTTTCCTTATCCTTTGTGCTAGATTCTGTTCCCACTTTTGATGAAGAAAAAAAATTTAAAAAAATATACAGGGGTGTGGATCTTGTGACCATCGTGTGACGGCAGCCTTATTATGAAGTCATGGAGCTGTGGTTAGAGGTGTTCTGCAGGTCCTTGGATGTTCTTCAAGGATATTTTGTGACTTCCTGGATGAGTTATTACCGTGTCCTTGGAGCAATTCTGGCAGACCAAACGCTCCTGGGAAGATTAACCACTGCTCCAAGTCTTCTCCATTTGTAGATTATAACTTTCACTGTGGTTTGATGGATTGCCAGAGATCTAGAAATTACTTTTTAACCCTTTACAGATTTTTTTTTTTCATTTTTTTTTAGTATTTGTGACGGCATTGCAATATGATTCAATATAGAGAGAGGTTTTGATTTAACATGTTGCAATCAATCCTGTCTGTGTTAATTCAGCAAAATGTGATTTCCAATTCAATTTGATCAACAAAGAGGAAATCTACTTTTTCTTATCAATAATATGGATGTTGGATGAATTTGTTCCCTAAATAAATGTGGAAACTTTTTAAAAAAAACTGTTACGGGTTTACTCAAATGTTCTAATATTTCATACTTCTCTTCGGAAGTCTCAGCATTTGCTAGGAGCTAAGCAACAGAGAGGAGTGGATATGAGATAGACCCTGGTAACTCAGCCTTGCTCTAGGAGGCAACTGAGTGGTTACTGCAGCAGTACAGTGGGGGTGTTTGGCAGGCATCGTTATCGAGTGGAGGCCAAGTCCTCTAATAAGGTGTATTGCAAAGCGGCTTGTATTAGTAAGTCCCATCACATATTACAACGTATTTGTAAACGGAGGTACACTACAATAAATGAGTAAGGTTCAGGTCACACTTCTGTTCTTTGTCAGGTTTGCAAAGACTTTAATGGCAAGAATTGTACGATACTGCAAAATAGTTTAAAAAAAAAAAAAGAAAAAAGAAAAGGGAAACCTGATGAACTCTATATAAAAGTCAATAGGATCCGTTATAGGCTATAAAATGGATCATGTATATCATAGCTCCTGTAAAAATGGGCAACATGATGCCACAAAGTGTGGCATATAACAGTGAGTTCTACTTTTTCTTGTCTAGATCAGTAACTCTGCAGTTAAACAGATTTTATTTACAGGCGTTGAGTCCAATTCATTATCAGAAAGGACTAAGTTTGGATGCTTACTAGCAGAATGTCCATCATTACAGCACAATCCTATAAACTACAAGGTTTCCAGATTATTACCAAAACATACAGAACAAAGCAAACCTTCAGATTTTTTCATTCTGTAAAATATTTAGAAAGAGTAATAGTACTAGCATTGTCTGGTATGGAAACCATGGAATTTAAAACATGTCAGTAACAGCTCGGACTATGAAGACATTGCAAACCAGATGTCGGACATGCCTGATGTCACTTATCAAGCGTCTCATAAGAGCGAATGAGAAAAAAAACAAACACGGCATTAGATGTGATTACTTTCTATTTCTGGGACTACCACACAGGCAGCTGTCCTCGTATGATCAAGGAAACCATTTCTTACTTTGCAAGTTATTTATTTGGAAAACAGGGTTAACATCGGGCCAGTTCTTCCCAGTGTTTCTCTAATTTATAAAGGCTGTAGCAATGAACTTTACACCACTACATTATTAACCAATTATTTCAGAATTCCTCGGCACGGTGGTAAAAATTGAAATCGGAAGGATCACTCATCTTCAGTGTCAATGGTGTGAGAGTTCAGAGGCTCTACTGAAAGGTAGCTTCCACCATAGGATAGTGTTCACATTTGTAAGTCACCACATGTATGCAGACAAAGAGTGATCAGTCAGTGATTGAGGCTGATGGATGAGAACAGCAGCATCTCATAACCTGTCTGGGTAATGCTCATCCTTCTTCAGTAGCTCTCGGTTCTAATTCCATCTTCTAAGCCTCATCCAGTGAAGTGATTAGGGACATGTGGACTCACTAAGGAGCCTTGGTATCCACAGCTGGATGTGAGCAATCCATTCTTGGGTTTACATTTAGTCACACGTCGCGGATTTCACGTAGATTTTCAGCGCAGATTTTACACTTTGCAATGCAAATGGGTGAGATCTGCGTCAAAACCGCAACAAAATCTGCGACAAATCCACAACGTGTGAACTCAGCCTTTGTCTTAATAGTTTCTTAAAGAGACTCTGTCACCACATTATAAGTGCCCTATCTTCTACATAAGGAGATCGGCGCTGTAATGTAGGTGACAGTAATGCTTTTTATTTAAAAAAACGATCTATTTTCACAACGTTAGGAGCGATTTTGGTTTATGCTAATGAGATTTCTTAATGCCCATGTGGGCGTGTTTTTACTTTCGACCAAGTGGGCGTTGTACAGAGGAGTGTATGATGCTGACCAATCGGCATCATGCACTCCTCTCCATTCATTTACACTGCACTAGCGATATAGTTATATCACTATGTGCAGCCTCATACACAAGCCCTAACATTACTAGTGTCCTGATAATGAATACACATGACCATCCAGCCTGGACGTCATGTGTATTCAGAATCCTGACACTTCTGAATCTTTTTTGTAGTCTCGCGAGATTTCGTTTCACTTGCAGGAATCTCACAAAAAAGATTCAGAAGTGTCAGGATTCTGAGTACACATGACGTCCAGGCTGGATGGTCATGTGTATTCATTATCAGAACACTGTAGTAATGTTAGGGCTTGTGTATGTAGCTGCACATAGTGATATAACTATATCGCTAGTGCAGTGTAAACGAATGGAGAGGAGTGCATGATGCTGATTGGTCAGCGTCATACACTCCTCTGTACAACGCCCACTTGGTCAAAAGTAAAAATACGCCCACTTGGGCATTAAGAAAGCTCATTAGCATAAACCAAAATCGCTCCGAACGTTGTGAAAATAGATTGTTTTTTTAAATAAAAAGCATTACTGTCACCTACATTACAGCGCCGATCTCCTTATGAAGGAGATAGGGCACTTATAATGTGGTGACAGAGCCTCTTTAAGTTACTCAGAACCATCTTCAGATCCAATCACAAATTACAATGTTGTTCAATCAAGTTACACACCTAACGTTTCAGATGTTAACTATTCGGGCCTTAAGGACACAGCGGTTATTTTAATTTCTCCATCAAAGCATTCTACGTATGAGTCATAACTTTTTGTTTTGCCATTGACATAGCTGTAGGACGACTTATTTTTGCGCAACGAGTTGTAGTTTGCATTGTTACTCTTCTGGGTTGGGATACATGGGAATAATTGATTAATTTTAATTCCTTACTTTGGGAAAGCGGAATTAACAAAAAAACAAACAAACAAGCAATTATGACTTTTTTTACAGCACAATCCGTGCATGATTAACAAGTCGTTAATTTCTTTTTAGTTAAAGTCGGTATGATTGCGGCTACAACAATGTGTAATTTTTTTTTTTTTTTTCTATAATAAAACATTTTGAAGAAGAAAAACGGTTTGGTTTTCTTCTATTTTTTATTTAATTTTTTTTTTTTCTGTACACATTTGTTGTGTTCTAGAATACACAGCAAAACTTCTATATTTCAGTGTATTATGCCTGTTCGTGTTATGCCGACAGGCAATGTATTAGGCCCTGCCTCAGGCTCTCATACATGGCAGACCTGGGGGCCTTCATTAGGCGGGCATTGATGGGGTGAAACAGGGAGCCTCCTCCTACTGTCTAACCACTTAGATGCTGTAGTCACATCGAAGAGGTTAAACAGACAATCGTTGGAGCAGGGTATCAGCTGTTACAGTTGACACCCGCTGCTGACAGAACAGACACAGAAGTAACAGTGCCCCTCATGCCCGGTGGCGTCGCCAGTACTGAAGGGGGCCCTGGTGCTAGCAACTGTCACATTCACTTGTATCTGCATCCTAAGGACGTTTGGCCTGGTGCCTACAAGACGCTTGGATGGAGTCCCTGCGCAGGCCGGCTTTATGACATCATTGCATCACGCTGGCCTACGCCATCTGAGACGGTGGAGCGCCCTGTCCATCGCGGGAACGGGGCTAGGTAAGTAAAATTTTTATTTTTTTGGGGGGGTGTGATGCTATGTACTAGGGAGGCTGTGTGGCACTATCTACTAGGGGGGCTGTGTGGCACTATACAGGGGGAGGGCTGTGTGACTATCTACAAGAGGGGGCTGTGTGGGGCGCTATCTACAAGTGTGGGGGCTGTGTGGGGCGCTATCTACAAAAGTGGGGGCTGTGTGGGGCGCTATCTACAAAAGTGGGGGCTGTGTGGGGCGCTATCTACAAAAGTGGGGGCTGTGTGGGGCGCTATCTACAAGAGTGGGGGCTGTGTGGGGCACTATCTACAAGAGAAGGGGCTGTGTGTGGCACTATCTACAAGAGAAGGGGCTGTGTGTGGCACTATCTACAAGACAAGGGGCTGTGTGTGGCACTATTATTAATATTGTGGGGCCTGAAGGGGGTACTATTATAGTGTGTGGCACCGAGGGGCTATTATTTCCATCTGGGGCACGATAAACGGTGAGGTTTTAGTAGAGGGTGCGGAGGTGTTACAAAAGCGTGAAGCCAAAGATGGTTGTGTTTCAAATTCTGCAGAGAGCGATTTGTAGTTGGGAGAAGGTGTCAGGGCAAACTGGGCTGGATGAAGAAGAAAAGGAAAAGTGAGTGACTCCAATCTGAGATGACGTCACTGGTGAGTCACTAGATTTCACTGTATCGTATTAAAGGAGTTTTCCCATTTAGACATTTATGGCATATCCACAGGAAATGCCAAAATTGTCTCATAGATGCAGCTCCCAGCTCTGGTTTCCGCCTATATCTAGAACTGACCGCAGAATCCAGGCGGAGACCAGTGGAGAGAGGTGCGCGCAGCTCTCTCTATTCTGTTGTATGGTTGTTATGGAAAGGAGCCGAGCAGCTCTTGTTCGGCTGTTTCCATAACTCCCATTGAACAGATTGGAGAGAGCTGCGCGCACACATGACCCTCACTCCACTGGTCGCCGCCTGGATTACGCGGTTAATTTTAGATATAGCTGCAGGTACCAGAGGTGGGACCCACATCTATCAGACATTTTTGGCATTTTCTGTCGATATGCCATAAATGTCTAAGATGGGAAAACTCCTTTAAGTTATATGGTCTGCAGAGCGCTTGAATAGGACTGGTCTCTACCACTATATGGTCACTATGTGGTGGTAATATTTGCCTTTGGTTTACTAAACACGTTTTACTACACAATTAGGAGTGGTCGCATTATTTCTATACAGCTGATGGGTGGGCCCCAAGTATGATTTCCTCTGGCGAGCTCAAGGTACTCCAGTCCGACACTGTAGAGCTCCCTTCTCCAGAGTAACTGTATTGTTCTAAAACATGATGGTGGGGAATTGGACCAATGTGGACTATAGGGTCAAGATTCTGTGATTAATCATTTCAGATCACTTCATAGGGGTCTGAATTTACCCCTTATTTGCTAGGACACCACCACATAAATCTACTTGGAGGCAATACTTTAGAATTACTAGGCTATGTAGCATGCATACATAATTCCAGCTTCAGCCAGGTGCTTGAATAAACTGATGAATATTCAGTCTTGCCTCTGCTGACTTAATAGAAATAGCACTGGCTTTGATAATTATGTTTCCTGCATCTGCCATCCATTACAAGTTTTGAACCCAAGGAAACTGCAGACTACCAGGAGTCTTATGGGTCATCCGCAAAGCAGGCAGAGGTGATATTACATTACGTGTATTGCTTACCTGAATAATATACATGGTAGATATCAAATGATAACACTGGAGGGTACCCACACACGTAGCAGATTTGTTGCAGAGTTTCCACAGCAATATTTGTATACGTTATGTACAGATTTTGCTGTGGATTTCTCCCCTTCTACATTGAAAGTGGTGAAATCTGCAGTGAACATCCAGAACAGAATGAGTTTGCTGCAGATTTGAAAATCTGCAGAATGCTCTGATTTCCATGAAGAAAATGTACAGCAAAATGTTGAAGAGATTTTTTTTTATGCGGGGGTGATGTATGGAGTGGGCTCACGTGCTGAACTAACTGCCAGGAACAGCGATCACGCATTTAACTCCTTAAATACTGCAGACAATCGCGACCGCAGTATCTGAGGAGTTAAAAAGAGGGGTGCCGATGGTTGTCATGACAGCCCAGGGGCCTAATTCAGGCCCCCTGGTCTGCCTTCACTCTGTCCCTGTTACGTGCCTTTGGCAGGCTTAACGGAAGCCTGTAAAAATGACAATATACTGCAATACTATAGTATTAGTCCCTAGGGGGACTAATAAAATATGTAAAAAAAAGTTTAATAAAGTTTTTAGTGTGAAAAATAAAAAATAAAATATATATATATATACATATACATATATATATATATATATATATATATATATATAAAAAAAAGTTAATAAAAAAAACCATTTTTCGTCTAAAGTAATGCAAAAATAAACAAAATTGGCATCACTGCATCCGTAAAACTCCGAAATAATACAATATAACATTACTTAACTCGCACGGTGAACGCCATAAAAAAATAAAATAAATAAAACTGCCAAAATCGCTTTTTTTTTTTTTTAGAGCTTAGGTGACCAAAAAACACTTAATAAAAAGTGATCAAAAAAATTTATGAACCAAAAAAATGGTACCAATAAAAAACTATAGCTCATCACACGTCAAATAAGCCCTCACACCGCTCAAAATCGACAAAAAAAAAAAAACAGTTATGGCTTTCAGAATGTAATGAAACAAAACCCATTTTTAAAAAAAAGTAGATTTTCTTTGTAAAAGGAGTAAAAAATATATAAAAAAAAAAGCTATAAATTTGGAATCACCGTGATCGTATTGAGCCACAGAATAAAGTTGAGTTGACGTTTTTAACGCACGGTGAAAGCTGTAAAAATAAAACCCAAAAAACAATGGAGGAATCACAATTTCAGCAAGCAAAGAATTTTTGTTTCCGTTTCCCAGTACATTATATGGTACTTTAAAAGGGAACCAATAGAAACTTCAACTCCTGCCACAAAAAATAAGCCCTCCCACCACTTAATTCACAGAAAAATAAAAAAGTTACGGCTCTTGGAAGGCGCGGAGTGAAAAATAAAAAAGGAAAAAAAGGTCTCAGTCCTGAAAGGATTAAAATCCACTTGCCTGCAACAGTCTTCCGCTGATGCTTTTCCGCCCCCAAATCCAGATGGAAAAACCACTGTGTGTGCAGCGGGCGCCATCTAACCAAAGGCTGGCCCTGCTCCCAAGAACGCAATTTAAGGAAAGAAGATTTACTACTAAGAAATGCTAAATACATAGGGTAGTACCAGTAAGAACAGATACACTACCAGAGATTTATTTTAATTATCCCACTAAAAAATGATCCCAATAAATAACTGCATAATGTTCCAGTCTAGTTATGTCACAATTAAATCCTGTGGGTCAAATGCCCAAACACAATAAACTAGTCTGTATTATATATAAAAGGTCATCATGAAGCTCCCACATTGCTACTACATATCATACTACATGGGAGCGCACTTTCTCTTCCGGCATTAGGGTTACATGTCAGCTCTCTGGCTGTTCCTGGCAGACAAGTTCCCAGCTCCTCTCAATTTATGGGACTCCTGGACAATCCAAAAAGACTACAATGTCCTTTTCAACCACCAACAATTTCTCAGCACCCGATTAAAATGAAGAACACTCGGACTCCTGTATGAAGAGCAGAGGCTAAACTGAGAGCAGTTGTTCTGCACATCAATATCTCTTTTCTCAGAAGTCTGTAGTCATTTCAAACATTTGCTGAATTATAGAGTGAATGGTGAAAATCAATGAGAACAGTTGCGTGAGCACTTGATGTTGTCAGTCAATAGAAGGCAGACGCATTTTCATGAAGATATGCCGAGCTATTATCACAAAAATGTTTCGAGAGGTTAAAAGCTCATTCATAGACCAAAAAAATATTCATCCATTTCACACGCACTAGCAAAAGTAATTGTATTCTTAAAATGCTTCAATTTCAGTTAGAAGATATAATAGTTAAACTAGTACTTCTCAATGAATTAGAATATCACAATTTTAATTTATTTCAGTAACTCAATTCAAAAACGTAAAGTCATATTACATAGAATCATTACACACAGAGTGATTTATTTCCAGCATTTTTTTTCTTTTAATGTTGATAATTATGGCTAACAGTTACTAAATTTTGGGTTTTCATTGTCTCAGAAAATTTGATAATATAAGCCCAATTTCAAAAATGATATTTAATACTGAAATGTTGGCCTACTGAAAAGTATGTACAGTACATGCACTCAATACTTGGTCGGGGCTCCTTTTGCATGAATTACTGCATCAACATGGCGTGGCATGGAGGCGATCAGCCTGTGCCACTGCTGAGGTGTTATGGAAGCCCAGGTTGCTTTGATAGTGGCCTTCAGCTCGTCTGTATTGTTGGGTCTGGTGTCTCATCTTCCTCTTGACAATACCCCATAGATTCTCTATGGGGTTTAGGTCAGGTGAGTTTGCTGGCCAATCAAGCGCTGTGATACTGTGGTTATTAAACCAGGTATTGGTACTTTTGGCAGTGTGGGCAGGTGCCAAGTCCTGCTGGAAAATTAAATCAGCATCTCCATAAAGCCTGTCAGCAGAGAGAAGCATGAAGTGCTCGAAAGTTTCCTGGTAGACGGCTGTGCTGACTCTGGACTTGATATAGCACAGTGGTCCAACACTGTTGCTCAGTGGTCCAAAGTCCTGTTTTCAGATTAAAGTAAATTTTGCATTTCATTTGGAAATCAAGGTCCCAGAGTCTGGAGGAAGAGTGGGGAGGTGTCAATCCAAGATGCTTGCGGTCCAGTGTGAAGCTTCCACAGTCAGTGATGGTTTGGGGAGCCACGTCACCTGCTGGTGTTGGTCCACTGTGTTATATCAAGTCCAGAGTCAGCGCAGCCGTCTACCAGGAAAATTTTGAGCGCTTCATGCTTCCCGCTGCTGACAAGCTTTATGGAGATGCTGATTTCATTTTCCAGCAGGTCTTGGCACCTGCCCACACTGCCAAAAGTACCAATACCTGGTGTAATAACCACAGTATCACTGTGCTTGATTGGCCAGCAAATTCGCCTAACCTAAACCCCATAGAGAATCTATGGTGTATTGTCAAGAGGAAGATGAGAGACATCAGACCCAACAATGCCGACGAGCTGAAGGCCGCTATCAAAGTAACCTGGGCTTCCATAACACCCCAGTTGCCAGAAGCTGATCGCCTCCATGCCACGCCACATTGATGCAATAATTCATGCAAAAGGAGCCCCGACCAAGTATTGAGTGCATATACTGTGCATACTTTTTAGTAGGCCAACATTTCGGTATTAAAAATAATTTGTGAAATTGGGCTTATATAATATTCTAATTTTCTGAGATACAAAATTTGGGGTTTTCATTAACTGTTAGCCGTAATCATCCTCATTAAAAGAAAATAATGCTGGAAATAGATCACTCTGTGTGTAATGAATCTATAGAATATGAGAGACACTTTTTTAATTGAATTACTGAAATAAAATAACTTTTTGATGATATTCTAATTCATTGAGAAGGACCAGTATAGTACACACCAATAGAAATTCTCAATTGATAGGTTTGTAAATAATATTTATATGAACACCACATTCTGATGTTGGAATACAGAGATAAAGGGCGCTACTGAAGAAGCAGTCAGTCACAGATTGACTCACATGTAGGGATCCTTCTCTCTTAAACATATGAACTTCCCCATGAAAGGTTATTTAAAAAAATGATCAGTCCTCCCAAAAAGAGAAACTAGACTATATAAAGTATTTTGTTTTTAAATTAAATTAGAGTGCTTTTTAAAGGTGCATGCACTTTATTTAAATGACCTGACCAACTGCAGGAGTCAGGTACGAACTTCATTTTCACCAGTTTGCTGCTATGCCCAGAGGTACTCACATAACCCCCTGGCAACATACAGTGAAAAACGTACAAATTACACAAGTTAGCACAAAATCTCACGGCTCTCACTAAAACCGTAATGTATATAGCAATTATACAGATGTTATTAATAGAAGTATATGTCCACTATATATATCTCTGCTAATGATAACTAGTCAGATTTTGCAGCTTTACACTGTACGCCACTTGGGGGTTATGGAAGTACCACTGGGCATGGCAGGAACTGGTGGAAAGGAAGATCGAAGGAGTCGGGTTATTTACATAAAGTGCACGCACCTTCAAAAAGCATAACTTTTTAAGTACTTATAGTTAATATTATTTTTTTTGTGAGGGCGGATGATTTTTTAAATAAAAAACATTTTTACCTCCCCATGATAGATCCTCTTTTAATAAATACTAATGCTGGAGCACCATTTCTTAAACACGGTGTTGTGCCATTCATCGGATGTCCCTCCTGGAAATATAGCAAATATATTTACAACTGCGTGTTACCATTCACCTTCTCTGACACTGTCCAATCAGTGCCGACACCAGGGCCTCGTTCACACGGCAGTATTTTAGTCAGTATTTTGCATCAGTATCGGGGAGTCAAAACAAGGAATGGAACCTACACAGAGTAAGAGTATGATAGAAAGATTTGTATATCTTCCATGTTTTGGACCCACTTCTGGTTTTGGCCTCAAAATACTCATGCAAAATACTGACCAAAATACTACCGTTTGAATGCGATCTAACACTGTGTAGGGACACACCTTGCTAAATAAGAGAACAGTAACATTCCGTTTAAATTTTTTTTTAATTTCCAGGAGTAGTAACAGAAAAATTGGACAATGCAGAGTTCTAACAATACTCCAAAATTTTTATTTTCGTGGAAGTGTAAGTATTTACTAAAACAGACAAGTCAAGACGGCTAACACATCTTCAGTAACCACTTAAATATTGATTAGTTATTATAAAACCCCTTTATCACCTATCCACAGGGTAGGAGAAGTGGCCGAAGGCGCGCAGTACCGCTCCATTCCTATTAGGCTACCAGAAACTGCAAGGTAAGCCCGTCCTCGTGATCAACGGGAGTTTCAGCGGTCGTACCCCCACGGATCAGATATTTATTATCTATACTGTGAATAGGTGATCTACATTGATTAAAGTAAAACATCTTTAAGGAACAGCCCAGGGCCTATTGTCTAATTAATTTGCCACTGCTCAAGGGGTTTAAAGTCACCGCAGAGTTCCATGACCTGAATAGAAATCCTCGGCCTGGTGTCGGAGCTCCATGTTGACTTATAACAATATTAGTATTTACAGTAGGGGGGGGCACACTATTGCATAGACATACCTCCCAAGGGTCCCAGATTCCAGGCGGTGTCTCGCTGTCCCGGGTGGCTGGTGGTACTTCCCGGTGTCAACTGTATCTACGTCCATATATGGACAGTGACATCAGGGGTTACTCCTCAATAGGAATCCCTGGCCAGAGCGTTGACGATACTCTGGCTGGGGATTCCGCTCCTAGAGGGAGCCCCTGACGCAGAATCCCCGGCCATATCGTGGCCAATTCTCTGGCTGGGGATTCCACTCCTACAGGGAGCCCCGATGGCAATATCCACAGGGGGAGCACTATCTACAGAGGGTGGACCTATCTACATGGGCACTATGGCACTATATGGGCACTCTCCAGGGGACACTGGCACTTTACATCTGGGCACTGTGGCACTATCTACAGTGGGCACTGTGGCACTGTCTTCACTGTGGCACAATCTACAGTAAGCACTGGCACCATCTATATGGGCACTGTGACACCATCGATAGGGCATTGCGGCACTATGGGGCATTATACTGTATGGGGACAGCTATGGGGGCATTATACGGTGTGGAGGGCAGCTGTAGTGGCATTATACTGTGTGGAGAGCAGCTATTGAGGCATTATACTGTGTGGGGGTTCTATGGGGGCATTATACTGTGAGAGGCACTATGGGAGCAGGATACGGTGTAGGCTGAAGCGGGTGTGTATGGATGGGGCTAGAGGCGTGGCTAAAAAGGGAAAAACGTGCCGCATCGGTTGTCCCTCTTTGCAATACTTATACGTTGGGAGGTATACATACATGTGTAACATAATTAGTATTTTAATAGGACAAAATCTGAACCTAATAATCAAACCACGTCAACTAACTTTACCATTCAGGCAAAAAAAAAAACATAACATTTTCCCAAAAGAGCAATGCAAGATCATAGGGCTGCAAACCCCCACTTTTAACATAGACGTTCCCTGCAACAATAACGTAACTGAGGCTAGAGTATTAAATCCTACTGTATGGCTAGGTCATGTCATTTACAGAAACTCCAAGGTGCACAGATACACATCAAGATTTTACAAGTGCAAGTAGAAGACTGAGGATTATCCTCCAGGGAGGGAAGACCAGAATATAGCTATACTGAAACTTTGTGAAGGTTTTCCATTATATCGACATGACATTTATTTATAATTTATAATATTTGCAAGTCTTTGCATATGGGATTGAATGTGCTTTCTCCATATTTGCAAGCCTGCAGTTAAACAAATAGCTGAATTGCAGTTTTTCATGCAGCTGTTTATAACATCTGCAGATGCCAGTTTACTATCCAGCTTCAAATAGAAGGCAAAGCATCTAGCATGAATTATGTTCAATCATATAAAATCAGTATCGGAGAATGTTTAACTAACTACCAAGGTTCCATGCAAGGTGGATGCAAGGTGCCATTATGTGCTACTTATTGCAACCTTACCCTCCGTCCTGTTAACAGAGATCATCACGATTATTATCCAGCATTAGCAGATCATTCTCAAAACACAGTGGGAAATTCAGATAAGTAACTTCGTCCTGTAAGTTCTAACAGATATAGAATGTAATATAATATACATGCCAAGAGTATAAACCAGACAGGCACACATCGCATAAGAATATCTGCCATGAATAAGAACACAGTCCGTGTTCGAAACGCGTAGGCTTGGGCACTTGCCCTCTTTGAAACCACCCTGTTACTGCGTTCATTCATATTTTATTTATTTTTCTATGCAAATAAAAATGGGAACATCGATTCCCTTTTAAACCATGAAACAGCGCTGGATCAACTCTTTCTTTTTTCCTAATATAATATACATAGTATATAAAGTATAAAACATAGGTATATTCTGAAGTAAATGAAAGAATGAATGAATTTACATCTATATGCTTTCTTATGCGGATACAGAAGCCATAGAGGGGGGTATCCAGTCTTGGGACCTGCTCTTGTAGCCAGAAGACTTGATGCAATCATGTATTGGTATTTGAGTAGGCGTTATGTCACTCAAAATATCCCTCTGCAACTTCCCCCGAAATAAGGTGATGGTAACAGTTTTCAGCAGCCAGATGCCCGGGAAACCGCTGATCACCAAGGGGACTGTCTTTTGAGAAAAAGTTGCCTGCACGAGACAGATCCTTGGAAAAAAAATAAGATAAAAGTACAGTTTATTTGTTTTCTGATATGCAAACTGATCAATGTGATCTCCTAGCAGGAGGGACAACTCCAGATCAGGCTTGAACTAATAACAAATTAAGAAGCGTACTTCATAAGATGTCAGACTTCCACATGCATGTCCTGCTCTGCCAGATTCTCTCTATGAATGCCCACTCTATTACATGCCGAGATGCATCTTTAGTACTGACATATGTAAACTACCAGAAGTCTCTACATGGCAATTAGATGGAACGCTGTGCTTGGTTTTATTAATGCCCTGCAGGTTAACGCTTTCAAGACCTCCCACTGTCTTTGATGGCAGGTGGTGCAGGTCCCGAATGCACAGCGACATCTTTTGGTGTCGCTGTAGAAAAGGGTAAAGAGCGCTACAGTAAGCACTCATTATCTAAGCAGGAGCAGTTACTATTTAGAGCAGTCGCCAGAATATGGCCAAGATAAGAGGAAGATCTGATCCCGGCCATTAAACCCTTTGATAACCGCGGTCCGTGACCGCGGCATGATCAAAGGGGGAATGCCCTCTTCTATCGCACCAACAGGTGCCACGATCAGAGACTAGGGGAACCCTCTGCAATCAGCCCTGGGGACCTAGAAAGGACCACAGAGCGGTCTGTTCTATAAGCCTGAAAGTTAGGGCACATTATGAGCTACCCTAACAGCAGCCTGTGCCTGTAGTGAGACAGTATAATGTATTATCATACAGGAGTTAATTATACAATTATATAACAAAGTTGTTAAAATGTTATCCCTTCATGAGATTAAAAGAAAATGGAAAAAGTCCATAAAAAAAGTTGGTTTTTTTTAAGAATAAAATATATTTTCTGCCCGCACATTACAAAAAAAAAAAAACCCTACACATATTCGGTATCTACACGACCGTAATAACCTGAAGATTTAATGTACCATGTTATTTGGCGTGAAATAAGAACTGTATAACAAAAAAAACACAAGGCAGAAAATCGCTTTATTCTATATTTACGCCACAAAAATAAATTACATACAATACACAGTAATTTATTTGTAACTCCAAACTGCGCAGGAAAACAATACAATTTCTCCTACATAAACAAGGCCTCATACAGCCACATCAATGAAAAAATAAATAAATTGACTGTGAAATGCAGAGGCCAAAAAAAAAAAAGGCCGTAATGACCAGCTACATTTAAGGCCTGGTCATTAAGGGGTTAATACTGGAGGTTACCCTTAATGATACATGCAGCATTATCCACCTGTGTGACCATCTTAGGCCCCACGACCGTATTACCGTCATCCGTATTCCACCCGTACTTACGGACCCGTAAAAAAAGGGTGGGCTGGAAATGTCACAATCATGTCCAAACCCCTTAAAAAGGTCACATGATCGCATTTTTCTGCTTCGCTTTATTCAAAAATTTAAGTCGCCTAGCAACGCTCCCATAATTACGGGTGCCCACACGCAGCCACCCGTAATTACGGGAGCCCCATAGACTTCTATGAGCCTGCCCGTGCCGTAATTATGGTCTGAAATAGGACATGTTCTATATTTTTCAACGGCCCGGGCACCTTCCCGTACATAAGTATACGGGCCCGTAATTAAGCTGGAAGCAGTTGGCTCCGTACATAGCATAGCGACTGTGCTGCAGAACTGTAGGTCTGCTCCTATTCACTTAAATAGGAGTAGAGCTGCAGTACTGCAGCTCGGCCGCTATTGCATGGCCGGAGCGAAGTGTTTCCGGCATGTACCTCCGGTGCACAAAGGCTGTTCTGTGCGGGATCCGGGTGTTGGACCCCCACAGATCATGTACTGATGATCTATCCGGTGGATAGGTCATCAGTTGTCAGAAGGTGGAAAACCCCTTTAAATATTAACGTAAAACTACATTTATCATCAGACACCTTATCCAGACATTACTCTAAAACCAAAAATGTATCTAGTTCTAAAGGTACAATAAAGCTAATAATAATGCCAATAAAGCAAAGCCAAACTTTTTTTTTATCACCCTAATGCAAGAAAATCCTACAGCTATTAGCAAGGTAACTAGAGACTTAAAAGGTCGAATATCTGAAGGAGTGCTGAGGCAGCATCAGAGCGGCTGGAGCATTACAAAAAAAGCTACCTAATGCTTACATCACGTGTAATCTTATTTAGTAGGGGAAAGCAGTTTAACAAGCTTACTAGGCAGTTCTAAGTGTACCGCCACTGAACGACATTTAATAAAAGGGAAATATATTCCTGAAGGATTTTAACTTTAAGCAGAATACAGTAAAATCCCTCTAACTGGACAACCTATACTCTGGAAATTGTTAGTCGACAACTGTAAAATAATCTGAGGTTTGGCGATGCCATAAGGGGAAGACTCATCAGAGATAACCAATTAAAAAAACAAAGAAATGCTATAGAGGTAGCAGTCACACCCAAGCCCTGATGTCCCATAAGACAATAGTATTATAAATGGCAAATGGTGGCCCTGTAACAGGTTTTACATAGAGAGCCCCACTGGAGACAGGAAGTGATTGACGTGATTACAATCTGCGTACACTTTTGTGGAATACGTTGGAGCTACATAAAAATTACAAAGGAAATACAATATGCATATTATGGAAGAATAATCTATATAAAATATTCATCTGGTGGACAATGAATGGAGCAGCGGTTGAGCATGCGCGGCACAAAGAGAATGTCACCAGGTATTCACGTGAAATAAATACATAGTACTGCGTAGAGGTCTTTAAGACCATGCTAGGGCTCAACTCAGATTAGATTCTATGCACATCTGCGACGGATGCTCCCAAACGTCAGAAAGAATAGTACAGAATGCAGTGCTATTTTGTCAGGCAATATAACGGACATCATGGCAAGAATCCAGAGTGAATTGGTTCCGCCAGGCGCCGTTGGTGTCTGTCATTTGGGGGATCCGGCACAACACTTATTCTGCTCCTATGACAGAACGTCATATTGGAAATACAAGTGCAGATCCAACCACAGCCTTACTGCATAAGGCAAGATCAGCACCCCAAAATCTTCATTAATACAAATGAAAATGAAGCGTTGAACTAGCAGGGCTGCTTATTTATCTTGTGATTGCTGAAAATCCAGATCTGTTGTAGCTAAACGCATCCAAGTGCATCCCTTAGGGTATGTTCACACGCTTTGCAAAATACGACTTTCAAGCGAAACCAGTCCCTAATTTTCAGCCGTTTCTTGCGGCGTTTTTGGAGCGGTTTTTCTATTCTAAAAATGGGTCCAAAAACGGCTTTTTTACGCAACTGTTTTTAAAAACAGCCTCGTAAAAAACACCACGTGGGACCGGAACTCCGTTTTTCCCATTGAAATCAATGGGCAAATGTTTGGAGGCGTTCATCCCCCACATTTTTAGCCGTTTTTCGGGGCGTTTACGGCACAAAAAACGGCTGAAAATAGCCCGTGTGAACATACCCTTAGAGGTTAGATTTATCTTTTGTCAAACCACACTTAAAAAAAATTATCTTTTGAAGACAACCTCCTTTTTTTTAAAAACAAACAAAGCATGTTCTTTTAATCTGACATATGTCAATGTGCTTATAACTTAAGAATGAATTTACTTGTCCAAGATTCTGAAACTTTTTTTGTGACGTAATTTATGTTATTGTATAAATTTTGATTGATACATTAATTGTTTATTTGTGAAACACACCCAAAACGTAACGAAAAATTTTGAAAAATGCAGTTTTCTACATTTTTATTTTTTGCTTGTAAGGCAGAATTTATACCACCCAAAATAGTTACTAATTAACATTTCCCATATAGCTTCTTTATGAGGACAATGTTTTGAATATTCTTTTATTTTTTAGGACGTTAGGCGGCTTATTTAGCAGTAATTTTTTACATTTTCAACATATTATCCAAAACCTATGTTTTTATAGGGGCCAGTTTAATTTTTTGAGGGTGGCTTTGAGGGGGTCTATATTTTAGAAAGCCCCTATCACACCATTTTAAAAATTGCACCCTTCAAATTATTCAAAACAGCATTTTCACGTTTCACAGGAATTTTAAAAAAAGTGCAGGTAAAATTTTAAAAAATAATAATTTTCTTTGCAGATTCCCCGATTCCGCTGTTTTTAGAAATATAATTGACTGAAACATTGGCCTCAGAAATGAAAAAGCACCTTGTGAATATTGGGGCCTCCATTTTATTAGGATGTTTTCCAGGCACCACTCAAGGCCTTGGTGTGCCAAAACGCAAGAAACCCCATCAAAAAAGACCCCATTTTGGAAGCTACACCCCAAAAGAATTAATCTATGGGTGCAAAGAGCATTTTGACCGAACAGGTGATTCATACATTTTATTAGAATTGAGGAGGCCGTATCTACAGCAAAACATGTCAGGGGGGACATATTTTGCTTTTTTAATTATGGTATATGATGCCGAACAGAGCACAGTATATGCACAGGATGCGATCCGCAGACGCATTAGCATTAACGCAAGTCAAGCAGTAAATGCACTGTTTTGTTGTACTACCTATAACGGTGTCTAAAAACAAGTAATTGTAACGTTTCACAAATGGGACTTAAAGTTATACTCGCTAAGTAGAGCGGAAACAGGGTATTTAGTTGCCATTTTGGCAAATTTTTTGTGTTATTGTTGTTAGATATACCTGCCCCCTACTGGGCTTCTCAAAATGATTTGTCTTTCCAGAAATTAATGCACAGCGGATCCCGCAAATGAAAAATTTAAATTTTCCCACAGATATGCCATTTTAGTGCCAAATATGTTACACCCAGCTTGTGCCACTGTGTGTCTCACAAAAGCTAGACAATTTTTAAAAGGACTGTACCAGAATCAAAAATTATTCTAAGTCTGTGGGACTGATGGAAACAGAAAAGTACATTGGTGGGGTACATGCAACTTTTTATTCTACTTTTTTTTAGGCAAAATGATGAAAAATAAGCAATTCTGGTGCTGTTTTTTATTATTTATTTTACGGCGCAGGATAAATAATGTGGTATTTTTTATAGTTCAGGTCATTACGACACAGCGATACCAATTTTGTATAGTTTATTATTGGAAAACAACATTTTTTTTTAAAAGGAATTGAGAAGGGGAAAAAAATTAGTTTTTTTTTATTACGTGAAACTTCTTTGTTTAGTTTTATTTTAGTCTGACTAGGGTAAAACTGTCTGATCACTGGTATAATACACTGCACTACTTATGTAGTGCAGTGTACTGTAAGGCCTGATTTACACGAGCGTGTGCGTTTTGCGCACGCAAAAAACGCTGCGTTTTGCGTGCGCAAAACGCACTTAACAGCTGCGTGTGTCATCAGTGTGTGATGCGCGGCTGCATGATTTTCGCGCAGCCGCCATCATTATGACACTCCGTTTGGATGTTTGTAAACAGAAAAGCACGTGGTGCTTTTCTGTTTACATTCAGAGTTTGACAGCTGTTGCGCGAACCACGCAGTTCGCACGGAAGTGCTTCCGTGCGGCATGCGTGGTTTTCGCGCACCCATTGACTTCAATGGGTGCGTGATGCGCGAACAGCGCACAAAGAAAGGACGTTGTGAGTTTTACGCAACGCACTCGCGCTGCGCAAAACTCACGCAGTCTGCACTGCCCCATAGCCTAATATAGGTGCGTACGACACGCGTGAAAAGCACGCGCGTATATTACGCTCGTGTAAATGATGCCTAACAGTGATTTTTTAACGGACAGCAAGCCTACTAGGTCCTGCCTCTGGTAGGGCCTAATAGGCTTCCGTACATGGCAGACTAGGAGGCTATTGTCAGTCTTTCCGGTTGCTTAATGCCCAACTATTTTCTTAATGCCCAACTGGGCGTGTTTTACTTTTTGACCAAGTGGGCCTTGTGGAGAGAAGTGTATGACACTGACCAATCAGCGTCATACACTTCTCCCCATTCATTTACACAGCACATAGTGATCTTGCTAGATCACTATGTGCAGGCACATATACACACACATTAACGTTAATGAAGTTTCCTGACAGTGAATAGAGATCACCTCTGTGATGTCTATTCAGGATCCTGACACTTCGCTAACGTTTGTGTGTGATTTACAGCACATTGAGATCACGCTGGGCTGTCATTTACAGCTTAATCTCGCGAGATTACGCTTGCCTTGCTGTAAATCACACAGAAACGTTAGCGAAGTGTCAGGATTCTGAATAGACATCACGTCCTGGTTGGCAGTGATGTCTATGAAGTCTCAGGACACTTCAGTAACGTTAATGTGTGTGTATGTGGCTGCACATAGTGATCTAGTAAGAACACTATGTGCTGTGTAAATGAATGGAGAGAAGTGTATGATGCTGATTGGTCACTGATTGGACCAAGTGGGCGTTGTGGAGAGAAGTGTATGATGCTGACCAAAGTAAAAACACCCCTAGTTGCGCAGTAAGAAAGTCATTAGCATAAAGCTAATATAGGTCATAACTCCGTCAAAATGATCGTTTTTCTAAATAAAAAAACACTGCTGTAATCTACATTACAGCGCCGATCACATCGTGTACAATATAGGCCACTTATAATGTGGTGACAGAGCCTCTTTAAATAGAAGTTGTGAGGAGTTCACATTTTACGCTGCTTCCCTAAAGTTTAGCTCAGGCAAAGCCTGTTTTACGACCCGGCTGCCATAAAAAGCCTGTATTCTGCAGATTCACACACACTGCAACGTAGGGACATTTGATTTTGTTCACGTGTCCTTCTCTACTATTCAAGACAGTCCTGATTGATAAGGGATAATATTTCAAGAAAAACATAAGTGACAAGAGACACCAAGGCTTAGTTCACACAAATACTATAGTAGTATGTATTGCTTTCTTTAGTTTTCCTGGAAAATGAAAAACATAACGGGATCCTAAGAGAACACAAGGAATGCTTGATTTCTTTACTTCCAGGATCTTATCCCATAAAAAAAAACCAAAAAAAAAAAAACACAACACCCAAGGGAGAATGGACCGCTTATTGACGCTAGTGTAAAACCTAAGGCAGCACCTATAAACTTTATTTATATATATATATATATATATATATATATATATATATATATATATACATACATACACACACTTTTTTTTTTTTTTGTGAAAACACTAGGCCTACGCTTTTAACAGTATTGCCAATACAATTAGCATTTTGTGAATGTGGCATTTGAGCGAAAAGAATGAAATTTTACATATAGCTCTGAGCCAGATGAGGTCATTGTGAAAAGCATGTCGGTCATATTACTTTATAAAGAAAAGCTCCCGGCACTCACGTTCTTGTAGTTCTTAGCTTCTTTGTTTAGCACATTAAGCTTATACAGCAGGTATAGCAGGACACGTTTTGGCCCATCCTAAGCTTTCTGCAACTGCTTAACACAATAATAACAGATTACAATTTAAATAGCCCCATCAGTAACTTTCGGATGAGGTAGGACGCCGTTACCCAGACAACCAATAAACAAACAAACAGAAGGTATGAACTATTATAACAAGGTATCTATTCATACATCAGTAGAATTCCTGACACTATCAACTATTCTGGTGCGTCTGAAAATATTTTTTTTTTTAGAAAATCAGAACTCAAAAAATAATTGAGGCATATATGAGATCTCAGATTCATTATTGAGCACCCTCGGCTCAAGTCTTTGTAGAATGTTTATCCAGAAGATCTCCCTGCGTAACAATTTCTTGATATCCCCCCTCTTCTCGGATAACTAAACTGTTCAATTACCTGATATTTGAGCTGAGAGATAAAATGCTGTTTCTGATTAAAATGATAGGGGATCGGCAGTAGAAAAATTGCACGTGGTATAGTAGATTTATGCTTGCTAATGCGGTCCCTTATATGTTTGATGGTTTCTCGCAATTATAATAAGCTTTTAATATCGTATGGTCCTCAGGACGCGGATACAGTTGAATCCTATAGTAAAGCAGGGAACCGTCAGTTCCCTGCTCCACTATTCAATGTATAACGGTGGCCGCTCATGGCTCAGCGCAGACAGGCGCGATGACATCACTGCCTTGTGCCTGTCTGTGCTGAGCTGTAAATGGCTCAGCACAAATGTATTCAGAGTACGCTGCACCTTTGCCATACACCGGCATTTCAGTCAGCTTATTGGTCCACGTGGCATGCAAGTAGGGGGCGTGGTATGCAAAAGGGAGTGTGGCCTAAAAATTGTTTATATACGTAATCTAGCTTACATGCTCAATGAATCGTTATTTTGATTTAGGTCATAATCGCCCAGCCCTAGAATGCACCATTCTTTTTAATAGAAAGGAATACCTGGAAAGGTATCTTTACGTCACTGCCAGAGTCCGCTCTCACAAGCTTATTACGAAAGTTTTCCTAGGAAGTTCCAATGTTTCTTAACAATGTGATCAATGGCAATGTGATGGCTGGAGGCCGGGTGTACAGAGACAAGAAAGGGGACCAGGAAGTGCCAGAGAAGGTAAGTATAGTAACCAGAGTTTTTTTCTACTTTAAACAACTATTTTCCATAGGGAAATTTGCAGAAAATTCTGCATGATTTGGTGCGGATTTGCCAATGCAGTATTCCCTGTGGCATTCTGCAAGATTTTTCCGCATCAAATCCGCTGTGTGTGAATTTAGCCTTATAGCCATAAGGTTGATCACATTGTTAAGAAACATTGGCAATTATTCCTATCCAGTTACAGAAATCCACCTCTAATAAGTAACAAAAAAGCCCCCCAATATTCATGGTAAGCTTGTGAGAGCGAACTCTGGCAGGGAAGTAAAGATACCTTCCCAGGTATTCCGTTCTAATAAAAAGAATTGTACATTCCTTTGCTTGCACTACAGCAATGTGATTAAATGGGATGGTTTCTTCCATCCACATACAGGTCGACCATACAAAATTAAAATGTTATTATACTTGCGAGAAACCATCCAGCATATTAGGGACTGCATCTACTATACAGCGTGCAAATTTTCCCTTGCCGACCCCCTTATATTTTAATCAGAAACAGCATTCGCTCAGCTCAAATATCAGGTAATTGAACAGATTAGTCAACCGAGAAGAGGGGGGATTTTAAGAAATTATTGTTCTGTAGAGAGACCTTTTGGATACATAACCTACAAACACTTGAGCGGAGGTAGTTCAATAGGAAATATGAGATCGCCTAAATGTCTCACTGGTTTTTGAGTTCTGATGTCTTTATTTTTCTTTATTTTCAGACGCACCAGAATAGTTGAGATCATCAAAGGAATTCTACTGATGTATGAGTAGTTACCTTGATATAATAGTTCATACTCTCTATGTTTATTGGTTGCCTGAGTAACGGCATCCTACGTCACCCGTAAGTTACTGGTGATGGAGCGATTTAACTTATATTCTACTACTTTTGTGTTTAGCAGTTGAAAAAGGCTTTGGACAGCCGAAAAGCTTCCGGTTATACTGATTTGAGCCATAAAAAGACCCCAAGGATTTCTTTGATCCCAGCCGTTACAGCAGTAGTCTGGCTGTAAATCACTGTCAGGCTCCAGCTATTGATCATACGGGCACAGCTTTTGTGTCCATGCGATCTCCATTACGTTCATGTATGGCATGGTGGCTAAACCCAAAGAATTCCATGACATACATGTACATCATATTGCCTTAAGGGGTTAAATACGGTCAATTAGAGGCCCAAATGAAGTTAATACAGCAGGTGGAGAAAATTACACACTACAAACAAGGAGACAGTAAGGTCTCATGAACACGGCCGTGCCAGGAATCACGTCACGCGATTACGGGCACGGCCGGCCGCGGACAGCCACTCACATTTTTGACCCGTGCTCCCATAAAGTATGGGAGCACGGCCCATAAAAAGCAAAATAACGGACATGTTCCACAATTTTCTGAACATTTCTACGACCCTGACACCTTTCGCAAATATATGGGAAGGTGTCCATGGTCAATAGAAGTGAATGGGTCCGTAGTTGCGCACCGTAATTACGGTCCGCAATTACGGATGATTTTTACGGTCGTGTGCATGGGGCATAACTGACCTGGTAACCCCTCCACTATTAAAGAAGGATGTGGAAGGGGAGCAGGCGCTGAGTGGACAAGTGCATCTGTCTACAGAAAGGGCAATTATGATTTCATAAATAACCAAATTTCATAATTTAATCACAAAATTTCGGAAGGAAATTTCACAGTGAAAAGCAATTTACAGTTTTACAGAGGTTAAGAGCAGAGGAACCGCTCTACCAAGGCCAGTATAACATATGCAAAGATACATATGAAGCAAGTCACTGGAGAGATGTTGGTTTACTTCTGTCTCGCATTCACCAGTCAGCTATGGCACATTCTCAAGCTTCTTGGCTAACATAAGTATGAGACCAGCCAAGCCACAAGTAAAGTCATTGTAGGATGTTTAATTGAAAAGAGTGGGAAAAGCATACAAAACTAAATGCTATCCAAAAATGTTACTAGACCTTATTTTATGGGCTTGGCACTTCTAGATTGATGAACACTATACAATTTTTGTATAGGTGCCCGACGGACCCTAAGGACTTCTAATGGGGTCCCTCTGATTACGCTGAGTTGTCCATTGCTTCGAAGATTTGACACGTCTTTTATGGAGATACTGTTTGTCAGTTATCGGGAAAGGTTAACTATTTCACCTAAATTAGAAAGATAAAAGCATGCATTACATAGCTAAGCCTCTGACGTACGAAAACATGCACATTTTTCTTCAAGGCAGATCAATGATTGTATATTCATGTCACATCAATGAGCAGGACTGATTTCATAAGAGAGCTTGGAAGCCTCAGGGAAATCCTTACAGCTTCTCCTGTCTGTGCATCAACAGACACACACTGTATGCAGTGCCATGTTCAGAATACAGGTTGCCACACAGTGCAGTCTAGAGTCTGATGAATTTGTTGTAAATTAATTTTCTGAACATACGACCATAAGTTCATCAACAGTGATCCGATCGTCAACCAAAACAACTTCTCCATGTTAATTTTTTTTTATTGTTTATAGCTGCTAAAAAGAGGCCTCATGTAGTAATACTCAAATGATATGTTATATGATATGTTATATGTTTATAACATGTTTTATTTTAACAATAGGTCTATCCTCAGTGAATCAACACTTACGTATTAGAGAATTGCAAAGACAGTAATTCCCCAATGTATATTTATCATTAATATTAATTATTATCATTATTAAGTACTAGAACTAGTAAATGGGGCATAGTTGCTTCGCAGGGAACTCAAATTATGTCCTCCAGTTAATCATTCAGTGGGATGTAGACTGACATTTACAATAACCTATGATGCATTATGCCTATGACACAGCAGATCAATGGGCTTTAATGATTGTAAAGGCAGTGATTGCAACAAGTATATATTACAGAATTGCGGTTTATGCCATTTCCTAATATATAGGTGTAGGTTGATTTAAAAGGGGTTGTCTCCCGGAAGACAACCCCGTTAACATGGGAGCAGCTGCTGCAATCAGCTGATCGGCGTGGGTCTGGCTTTGGACATATTCCTGGCAAACAGTTGATTTTGCCAAGGTAAGTTGCAGTCAGATATTTCCTATGCAGCGCTGTATTACATAGCTGCCCTTTAGATGTGAATGGCCGCCAGGTTATACATGGTCAGTTTGAGTCCGTTCTGTCTCATAGAAAGGGCCCTGAGAGGGAGACCTCCCTCTATGGTTCAAATTCCTTATTAGGGCCCTTCATAAGACAACCCCTTTTAAAACTTCGGTCACATCTGCGTCGGGACTCCGTTCATGGGTTCAGTAGGACCTTTCCATCAGGGTAACCAAACAGAAACCATAGGTTTTCGTTTGCATCACCATTGATTTCAATGACTGATCCGATGCAAATGGTTTTCGTTTGTCACCGTTGTGTAAGGGTTCCATTGTTTTGATGGAATCAATACTGTAGTCGACTGCGCTATTCACTCAAAACAACGGAACCCTTACACAACCGTGACAAATGGAAACCATTTGAACCGGATTTGTCATCATTGAAGTCAATGGTTCCCCTGACTGAAAGGTCCGAAAAAACACATGAACGGAGTCCCGATGCAGATGTGAACGAAGCCTTAAAGAGGCTCTGTCACTAGTTTATAAGTGCCCTATCTCCTACATAATGTGATCAGCGCTGTAATGTAGAGAACAGTGGTTTTCATTTTGAAAAACGATCATTTTTTAGCAAGTTCTGAGCAATTTTAGATTTATGCTAATTAGTTTCTTAATAGACAACTGGGCGTGTTTTTACTTTTGACCAAGTGGGCATTGTACAGAGGAGTATATGACGCTGACCAATCAGCATCATACACTTCTCATTGTTACAGTGTGATTGTGCAGTGAAAGAAGCTGGGCTGGAACAATGAGAAGTGTATGACGCTGATTGGTCACTGATTGGTCAGCGTCATACACTCCTCTGTACAACGCCCGGATGGTAAAAAGTAAAAACACGGCCAGTTGTCGATTAAGAAACTAATTAGCATAAATCTAAAATTGCACATAACTTGCTCAAAAATGATCATTTTTCAAAATAAATACCACTGTTATCTACATTACAGCGCCGATCAGATTATGTAGGCGATAGGGCACTTATAATCTGGTGACAGATCCTCTTTAAAGGGTGAAATGTATTAGTGAAGACCAATAATCCAGCACAGAGGCCATTGCACAAAAGCATATCTGCTTAATGAGACAACCCCTTTCAACTGAATTAAAATAAAGACATTAACCCCTTCCTGATACTTGATGTAGGGTTAAGTCATAGCTGGGAAGGGAGAAGTATGGAACGGGTTCACAGGTGGAGCCCGCTCCATCCTTAGCAGGTGTCGATTGTATGTTACAGCCGACATTTCACTGCAACAGTCGGTATCGGAGATAGCTCCAACACCGGCTATTTTTCCACTAAGATACTGCGGTCAATAACGATCGCAGCATCTAAGCCATTAGAAAGAGGGTGCAAACTCCTCCACCAGTGCATCGCCCTTGCGACGCGTGCGAGGTGATGATGGTTGTCATGGCATGCTGTGGGCCTTACGAAGGTCCCAGTTTTGCCATTCTTCTGCTCCTATAAGCACTTATGTAAAAAATATATAAACATAATTGGCGTCGCTGAGTTTATAAAAGTCCGAACTATTACAATATATTGTATATATTGTATTATCTTCTACGGCTACAAAAAAAATGGAGTGAAAAGTGATCAAAAACTTATGTACCAATAAAAACTACTGCTCAAAAAAATATATTTTTTTTTTAAAAGTAAAACAAAAAAAAAACATTATCGCTGTAATCGTATTTACCCATAGAATAAAGTTAACGTAGTTATTTACCTCATGGTAAACGCCTTAACAAACAAAAAAAAAACAATGACGGTAGCACTGTTTTTTTCCATTCTAACCCACAAAATAATTTTTTTCTCAGTTACCCAGTACACTACATGGTACGATAAATAGTGCCATTAAAACTACAACTCGTTCCGCAAAAAATAAGCCCTCATCGATAAGCTATATCGATGGAAAAATAAAAAAGTTATGGCTTTTGGAAGGCTGGGTAGAAAAAACTAAAATGAAAAAACTAAAAATGGTTGCAGCGGGAAGGGGTTAAGGGTTTTTTTCGTGGTTTTTTTTTTTTTTTACAAACAATTGCAGCAGTTTTATTGTTATAATCTCTCTTATACTATTTAAAGTATCTAGGATACAAACATTAGGCCACAATTGTACAACAGAATACAATGAAGTAGAGTAACATTAGCAGTAGCTTTCCTAGGCTTTGAAAATTGGTCTATAGAACATAATAGTAAATAGGAACTAAGGCAATCTAACAAAAAGGTTATCCGAATGTCATTCTCACCATTTCAAGCATCTTCGATATCCTGTATTACTGCATCTGAAATTGTGCCATCTTATAATAACAGATACAGATAGCTATAATAAAATTCTCCGCTCCGAGTATCTATACATTCTTCAGCTCAATAAAACTCCATGACCCATGCTTGCCTATTGCTGTAGAACAATGGACAACATTTAATTCCTACAAAAGAACAAGGTTGTCTCATTTTATAGTTTATAGTAAGATTGTCAACAGTTAATGAACACCACGGTAAACACACAAAGGATACCGATTAGCTCATTCTATTAATTAGGGCATTTGCATAGTTTACAATTAACAAAGTAGACCTAATAATTGGCAGTTAGCGGCAACGGGTGGAGATTAGTTTAGAGGAACCGAGGAGATGATTGTTATTCTATCACAAGCCAGGCTAATGTGTCCTAATCTTCGCTGTTCTTTTCAGCGGAGTGGGAAAAGGAATTCATTAGACTTTCCTACGGACTGCCGTTCTCCAGCAGATACATAGAACATATACACTGCTCCACGCCGATTACCCACTTACTTTTCCACTTTTATACCATACTTATTATATTGCGGTTGGAAAATAAAAAATCACATAATTGTAAAGAGATTTGCTCCGAAAAATGTTCTTTGCCAGCAACCATATATGCGATTTGGATAAACATAGTGCATTTAAAGTTGGAACCACTTTTCAGAAAATATTGAGGCAGTGCTTATAATATAACGTTAGTATAAGAATTGCTAGTATTAGACAGACAGTCTGTAGCCTGGATCAGAATGAAAGGCTACTGAGACCTGCTAATGGTCTGTATGCCACAGAAACTATGACAAGCAGAGGAAGACAGCCATTAATGGATCTACATCTCTGGAGCCTGTGGGCACAGAATGACTGGTGGCTTAGACTTCACCCAACAAATGGGCAAACCTAAATATCGTAGGATTCTGCTTTTCTGGTATTCTTCACCCTGAACATGTCTAGAACTAGCCCGGTCTTCCGTGGGGCACCTCTGTAGCAAAACATTGTGGCACACTCCCGACAACATAAGAGAAATATAATTTAGCACCCAATGCAGCCTTCAACTTTTTCTTCCCCGGACGTCTTCCTCGCAGTCCCGCAGCGCTGTAAGCACCAAATTAATATATGTATAAATATAAAGCCCCCCACAGACCTCCTTCCATCAGGTCCTCCGGTAGGCAACTGCATAGTTGCCTATTGGTAAACCCGACCCTTAAACCAACAATCTGACAGGCACACGAGATTGTCTATTCCAATGCATGTTTATGAAGAAGACAGCAGTGGTTTTTACTCTGACAAAGTGCACGTCTAAGACAAGGAATTCATGACCTGAGTTGTACTCCAAATTTGGCTTCCATGAGATTATAAAATAGCATTTGTACTAAAAGAAAGGGCTAAATATATTTCATGTTTCTGCTAATATTTTAAGAATTTCATTAACGTGACCTTAAACTTTTACGTTACCATCCTGTCCAGTACAACTAAAGTTAAAACCGCTTGGATTGTCAAATTTCAGTTTGTAACAGAAAACCCAGAAGATCTCTCCGAAACCTGCAGCAATCTGTATTCATGTAACTATATTATTCCATGAGCCTATAACACAATACTCAGAAGAATTAACACCACAGAGCCAGAGCTGGACCATCACGTCAAGCTGATGTTACCATCGTGTACACATCCGCTTTCCCAGGGGTACAACTTGTCTACAATGAACTACAAGTAAATTAGTAAAACATGCCGTAGCTCACACAACACCATCAATCCTAATCTGCTCCTAAGGGATTATGTGACAAGTACATGCCTCCGCATTTCTTTATGTTAAGTTAGAACATTATAAATTACTTGGTTCACCCTTATAACCCAGAAATGGCGGTCATATTGTTGATCTTGTTTGTAGTCATCTGTAAAAAGTCATGCCTCTAAACCATTTGTTACAATGTGCCCCTAACAAAGACATAAAATACTGCCATGGCTATTTTACAGAAAGTCAAATCACACGAAACATGTTTCTATTTGCATGATTTTATACTGGAGCTATATACATTATAGGGTTGTCCTGCTGTTAGACAAAGTCCCAAAATAGAGCCAAGTTGAATGAATAAAAAAAACGTGATAAAAAAATTGTGATGTACTTGCTGTTAAAATTGTTCTCCGTTACAGCCCGTTGCTAGTCTTTGGTCCCTGTCAGGTCTTTGTAAGTGCTAGGCCTCAGTGATACTGCACTCCTGGTCACAAAACACCACGTGCCGGCGTCATCTAATATAGCTGCTGGTTGAAGGAACATTCGGCTCATAGGGATATAGGGTCCTGTTTCAGTGATTGGATAACGCTGTTATATAAAGTTACCAAGGAGATCCAAGGCAGTGCCAATGTACAAGGCATTCCACAACCTGTCCCCTCCATATTTGTCTGCCCTAATCTCCCGCTACAACCCCACATGTAAATTACTGATCCACGCAATACCTCTCACTATGCTCGTTTGCGCCTCCTGTCATCAACTACCATAGTCTGGAACTTACTACCCCAAGTACATCAGAGTGTCTGCCAGGAATCGGAAAACCCACCTCTTCAGAAAAACTCACATTCTTCAATACCTCTGTACTACACAACTGTATATGCAGCTGCTCCCCTCACCTACTGCCTCTTCCCCTCGCAGGCAGGGTCCTCTCTCCTTCTGTAGCAGCCGGTCACTCAGTATAGTTATTGTACTTGCTTGTTTGTATCATTTATTCATGTTATGTACAGCGCCATGCAAGTTAATGGCGCTTTAAAATAAATATCTTACAGTATATATATGATCTGTAATTTAATTTACTGTACATCTCCCATATATCCTGCTCTAAGACCCAAACGATTAAAACGTAGACTAATCTATCTAATATACTCTTTTCCAGATATCCAGAATCCAATTTTCTTTTAGCCACTTTATGCTTTACTTTCTATATACCAGTTTCAAATACAGCTTTTTATTGCAACGCTGCCTGTAGGGCCATCATCCTGGAGCCGTCTTTCCACTTTTGCGGAGAACACTGAAATATGACGCGTACTATGTAAGGTCAAACTCCGCACATAGTGGGCGCCTGTTTCTCAAACTGCAGACTCTGACCTACTTATGCAGTTTTGGATCTGGACCTTCTGCTCCTTCTTTATCTTTGTCCTGGTTAGATCCAGTCTGTTTTCTTTTAGGGTCCATGCACACGATGCGTATAAAGTGCGGTTTTGCATGTGGCAACACCGTAGAGTAATACAATACCAGCATAGACTATGAGATTCCAGGAAATCTCATGTAAACGCTGCGGTATTTTCCCTCACGTAAATTGACCTGCGTTGCGGATTTTAAAATCTGCAGCATGTTAATTTATCTTGCGTTTCCGCTTGCGAATTCTATCTGCCTAGTGCAGAGAATAATCGTACCAAAACACGCAGCATGAAAACGCTGCGATATACACATCAAACCGTAAAAACGCGTTAAAAAAAAACCCTCATCTTCAGGTGCGTTTTTTTCCTGTGAACGTCTTGCTGCGTATTTTCTGCATCAAAATGCGCAGTGTGCATGTAGCCTTAGGATGCCTTCGTAGGAAAATAGACTTAAAAAAGTGGTTTCAATTTAAATATTATTGAACTTAAAATTTAAATTTCAGTGCACTAGACACAAGGGTGCATTCACACGAGCAGGTTTTGTGGTTTCCTGCCCATGTGAGAACACCTACACACGTGGCGTTTTGCGCACGTAAAAAACGTGCCGTGTTGCACGCGCAAAAGGTCCACAAAAGGTCCGTGTGTCATCAGCATATGATGCGTGGCCTGCGTGATTTTCACGCAGTCGGCATCATGATGACACTCTGTTTGTATGTTTGTAAATAGAAAAGGACGAGGTGATTTTCTGTTTTCATTCATAGTTTTGACTACTGTAGCGCGCATCACGCGCGGCACACGGATGTTTTCACACAGCACACAGTTTTCACGCACCCATTGACTTCAATGGGCGCGTGCTGCGCGAAGCACGGCCAAATATAAGACGTCGTGCGTTTCACGCAGCGGACATACGCTGCGTGAAATTCACAGACAGTCTGAACGCCCCCATTCATTAACATAGGTCCGTGCGACGCGTGTGAAAAGCACGCGCGTAGCATGGATGTATTATACGTTTGTCGGAATAAGCCCTAACATTAATAAAGTCCAGTAAGCATAGAGTAATTGGGTGGGGTCCAAACATTGTACTATTGTCTCTGTTCATGAAATAGTGGGGGCACTGGTAATTGAAGTATTATTTTTTTATGCTTGACTAAAGAGATATCACTTTGTAAGAAAGAAAATTCTTAATGCACGTGGCCGAGCAATGTGCAAGGAGTCCCTACGACTCAATATTTTGCAGCCATTGTGTACCTTGTGCGACGCTTGACAGGACCATAAAGAACCATAAAACATGGATAATCTACCCTAGAAGCAATTCTTCTAGGGGAGAATACCGTATTTTCCCGATTATAAGACGCACCTGACAATAAAACACACCAAGGTTTTAGACAACAGAAAATAGGTAAAAAAAAAATCATATTTTACTACTCTTACAAAGAAAAAAAACTATTGGTTAAAAAAAAAAATTTGTTCAGTTTCACCACATTCTGAGAGCCATAAGTTATATTTTTCCATTGTTTGACCGGTGTGAGAGTTATTTTTTGCGGGACGAGCTGTCGTTTTTATTAGCACTATTTTTTTGGTATATATGATTTTTTTTTCACTTTTTATTTCATTCTTTTTAGCACTATGGTGACCAAAAGAAAACGATTCTGGGGTTTTAATGTTTTTGTTTTTTTTACGCCGTTCACTTTGTGAGTCAAATAACGCTATATTGTAATAGTTTCTGACTTTTACGGACACAGCGATAACAATTTTTTTATTTTTACATTGTGCTTGGGGGAAAATGGGAAAAGTTTTTTTTTTTTTAAACACACATTTTATTAGTTCCCCTAGGGGACTTGAACCAGCGATCATTAGATCGCTGGTACAATACACCGCAATACATGGATGAGTTACGGAAACAGAGTAACTCGCTGAGCTACGCCTTTTCCGTAACTCCCATAGTAGTGAATGGCAGTTACAGAAGCAGCGTAGCAAGCTACGCTGTTTCCGTAACTACTATTCGGTTCTATGGGAGTTACGGAAACGGCGTAGCTCAGCGAGTTACTCTGTTTCCGTAACTCATCCATGTATTGCGGTGTATTGGTGGATTCATATGAGATAAGACATTAAAAAAAATATTAGGTACATATGGAGGTACATTAGGGCTTTTTAGTCTGCTTTGGGTGCTGATTTATGGCTCCATACAACTATGAGGCGGTCTGGAGCCGTAATATGTCCGTATGCATGAATAATTTGTCTTCAATTAGAATCAGCTTAAAGGGTTATTCCCATCTTTATAAATCTATTTATTGTGCTCAACCATGTAAAGATTTACATTTTTGTAATTCCCTTTATTTTTCTAAATGATGTAATTTTCCTGGTATTTCCTCTCAAATTCTTGTTCATTGAATCTTTGTTTATTCCTGTTTGTCTAGGGATACGGCCACCACTGCTTTCCTCTAGCGGTGGCCGCGTTGGCGCAATATCATCATCTCCGTCCTTCGGAGAGGATGTCAGCGTTCTCGTGAACGCGCATGCACATTAGATGCCGGCCCGGCCAACTCTCCGGTGGATGCATGAGCGGTCGGGGGAAGTGGCTTTTCGCGAGTGAGGAAGGGGGTTACAGCGAAGAGTGACGGGGTCTGCGGAGAGGAGGGGTGGGGGTACCGTGAAATACAAAGTGGCTCTATAAAACAACATAAAAGGGTTTAGTGTGTGGGGGGGGGGTCATCTCAACTACGCTTACCATGCCTGCTTGAGACGATTGTTCTCCCGAATGCTGCTAGGACTGCATCTAGCAACGTCGGGAGCGCGTACTAGCAGAGCACAGCAGCTTGATTGACATCGCGCCGCTCACGCCCCCTTTTAGAAAAGATAACTAGCACTAGCTGCGTTACCTAGTTGGAAAAAAGGTGGTTAGGGAAGGAATTTTTTTTTAAATCTTACAACACTAGATTTAGAATTTTATTTAGGTTTAGGATGCATTTAAAAAAAAAATATGACAACTTGGGAATAACCATCTAATTTAGAAGAGATAGATAGATAGATAGATAGATAGATAGATAGATAGATAGATAGATAGATAGATAGATAGATAGATAGATAGATAGATAGATAGATTTGTTTGAAGGGCAACATATGGCTTTTCAAGAGACGACCGCAATAATCAAACCAACTGAGCACACAATAACCATCTGGGTAAAACAGGGCTTCGGATACAACAAATGACTAAACCACGGGCATGTCAGCTCTCCACCACCTGACACCCGGAGACTGATGACATCAAGGTATTAATGCACAGCAGGACCTGTCATTCCTCATCTATTTCTTACACTGCTTTTCCAATAACAGATTCGCATTGCAGATAAAACTATTATACACCTGTTTGTGCAGTAGCTTCAGCTGAGATTCCTAGAATTATGTGTCATCCACACAAATGAATCTCATGTAACAGATAAAGTTCAGCTTTCACAATGGAAAATATTACATGTCAGATCCAACAGTCAGAAATATTAGATCCATATTTTGTCTCATGTCCTGTGTACTTTGCAGTGACTATTAAAATGAATCAATAAAGAAAACAAACACACTAAATGTTTAGCCAGATGTTAGCATTGTATTTTGGCTTTGGGCATGGTGCGGAAAACATTGGGAATGATCCAAGATAACGGCGGGCAGGAAAGGGGGGATTACTAAAAGATGCAGCCAGGAGAGGGGAGAATCGAGGCCAGAAGAGAATTAAGGAGATAATTAACTCATTCAGCAAAACAAGGATTTGCAAGTATATTCTAAAGCCTTACAAAACCCAATCAAAGGGGATTGCAATTGTCATCAGTAATAAGGAGGCAAAGGAGGATGAAGGACATTAAGCCTAAAATAAAAGCAGCTTTATATATACTTAACAAAAACTCTATAAGCAACATTTTATAAATATATGCAAATTTTGCAGAAGATTTTTCCATAAGGGTATAGTTTATGTGGGAAACATTTCTCCGAACAGCAGAAGCTATTGAGAAACATAGCAGGGTGCAATTTAGTGCCATAGAGACCGGAGGTGGACAATAGTTTGCCGTATTAAAGAAAAGCACAAAATAAATTTTGAGAAGCTAGTTACAACATTTTGATGTGGGAATATATAGATTTTAACATAACTTCATACTAACATACTAATGTATACAAATATATAAAATTCTAAAATTAGAGAGACTCTGCTATTTAGCTTTACCTTCTATGAACTGCAGATCTCCTTGTTATCCTGGGTGAACTACTTTACAACTTTCTCCAGAATCTTTTATGGCTCACTAACATTTAACTTCTGGCTTCATTTCTCCGGCATCATACAGTCAACCTAAGACCATATGCTGCTTGGTAGTCCAAGTAGTAGCTGGTGGCTACAAGTCTCATTGCCATCTCTAGATGACATTTCGTCTTTACTAGAGTCAAATTAATCCTGGCCAGACAAGTTCGGTAGTTGTCGGCTTATGCTGTAGATTTTAGGATTCGCCAACTACCTGATGTGTATGAGCAAAGCGCGGTAGTCTCAAATATCTCCAAAACAAGGAATAAAAAATAGGTTGTATTTCTAACCTGTCCAATAATTAGTTTCCTTTGGAGATAACCAGCACCAGCGGTGTTAAACAGCTGCCTATCTACTTCCCTCTACTGTAATGACATGCATGCTTAACTCAGCAAAACGTGCACGTTTATGAAGAAGTCGAGATCAATAACTTTTATTAGCAAGCAGCTATATTTTTGTGTTTGGGTCAATCTGGCGAATATCTGATGTTTATGGGGTCCAACAACCCCCCTACCGGAAGGCAGACATCAGAGAAAACAAAGAGAGGACAAGATGGATCCCTTGTGTTTGATACTTTTGCTTCCCAGTGAGATCAGCAGTGCCGGCGGTGAATTGCAGCTACTCAACTCCCTTAAATAACATCGAAGCTAAATGTTCATATAATTGCGTCTAATCAGAGGACACGGCAGGAGAACAAATCAGAAATTACATTATTAGGAAGACATAGAAAAGTAGAAATGTATTTCTTTTCTCCAATATAAAGAGACAAAGTTAACGCAACTTTAATGTAGTTCCTCAACCAATGGATTTCCATCACTATCCAAGTGTTCATTTCATATTCAGCTTTCCAGAAGACTAACTTCAAACTCAAATTCTCAAAAAAGAGACAGAATCTTTACTGGCACTGATGTTATGACGTATTATAAAGACCATATGGTGGAATAAATAACAAGCCAAGCAGTTTCTGTAAGACAAAAGTATTGATAAAGAGAAGACCTCTTTTTTTTTTTCTCCCTCTACTATACCACATTTTCTTCTGCCCATTCATAAGGTACCGGTATATATATATTATTGGCGGCTTTAATAAACCTCTATATACATTGCAAGGCAGCAACCCCAAAGTACACTTACCTTTAAGATAGCAGAAATGACCTCACTTATTTTTAATTTGTGAAACACAAAAACGTCATAAACAGCAGACACCGCCAGAACAGTGACTCCCTGTTCTTTCCATAGCATACTGCAAGTTGCACACAATCCACTAAAAAGGATCCAGCACCAGCTACGAACAGAAAAGCTCCTGGTTGAACAATGCTTCATGTAGCATAGTAAGGAAAGTAGAAAGAAGAGTCCAGCTCCCACATCTGCTCGTCCTACTATTCCAGAGACCGCTTCCGTATGGATCGGATGAGAAGCAAAGAGAAGACCAGCTAAGAGTGTCCAGCATCCACTGCCAAAGAGGGCTTTACAAAGGTTGGTAAAAAGGCCTGTGACGGCTGAATGCAACAGAATATTTACCAGGTGATAGCTCCAGGGTTCTAGACCTCCAAAGACGTAGTTAAGGCGAAAAGAAAGAGTGCACAGTGGACGGTAGGATTTATGGCTGCCACTGTGCGTAAGTAATGTCCCCCAAAAATCATTGAAGAATATTTGGATCCATGGAGTTTCTGGAAGCAGGTCCTGATTTGTCTTGATAGCCCGGCTAAAATAATAAAAAAAAATAACAAGAGTATTAGCATACAAGCAAACAATGAACACGTTAATTTAAATCTGAATTATTGCATAAAATATATAGAACAATTTATTACATAAACTAGCCAGGAACCAACGTTTATTTGGTTGAAGACCAGCTCCAACTACAAATTATCAGTTAATCCTACGCCTGCTGAGCAGTGCACTTTGTATGACCCGCTAAGAGAATAGGAGTAGTAGTGACATATGCTTTGAGTACATTTCTAGCTCCTACAAGTGGTTGGCAGGAATGCTATAGGGAAGATAATTTGCAGGCCAAATTACTATTTTTTTTTTAATTTTTTTTTTTTTAGGTAGAGCCTGCCAAGTAGCAATGTATTCAAAATGTCAGCAGCCATTGCTTTTTTGCAATAGGTACCAAAACAATACGGAGGTCATTATGTAGGGGTAAAAGATCAGGAAAATAAAAAAAACACTGTTAGTTGTGAAATAAAAACGTCCCTTGTCCACACTTCACTAGGCAAAAAAACTGCTTTGCCTTATTGATCAGTTGTTGTTTTTTTTGCATTACAATTGTGTATATAACATAGGCCTCATGCACACAACCGTATTGGTTTAGCGGTCCACAAAAAAGTGGATCCATTGCGGTCTACTTGGATGCACAACAAAGGTTTTTTTGCAGTCGTGTGTCATAAGTGTTCACAAAAAAAATTGAATATATGATTTCACCAGTTTAGTGAAGTTGTAAATCTGGCTGTAAAAAGAGGGTTTTCTTGTCCAGATTCGCGGCCCCAGCACGGATCAGTGAAAACTATAGTCGTGTGCATGAAGCCATAGAAATGAAAGGGTCTGCAATTTATACACAAAAACGCTGATAATTTGTGGGCGCAAATTCACGACCGTGTGCATGAGGCCATAGCGTTTCATGGTATCATCTGTATTTCCAAATGACTAAGAAATTACTTTTGGTCAATGCCCATCATAGAAAAAAAAAAAAGAAGATATTCGTATTCTGAGCTATCGATATATGTTACTAAGGCCGGATTCAAAAGTTTAGTGTGGCATCTGTATATGGTGCGTGGCTGCGTGATTTTCGCGCAGCCGGCATCATTATGACACTCTTTTTTGATGTTACGAAACCGTAAAGAAGGAGGGGCTTTTATGTTTCCCTTCACTTCTTTAACAACTGTAGCGCGAATCACACGCGTCACCCGGAAGTGCTTCCGTGTGCCGTGCGCGATTTGCACGCACCCATTGACTACAATGGGTGCGTGCTGCGCGAAACATGGGCAAGTATAGGACAGGTCGTGAGTTTTACGCAGCGGACACACGCTGCGTGAAAATCACGACCTGTCAGAACGGCCCCATTGACTTACATAAGTCTGTGCGAAGCGCGTGATTTCCACGCGCGTAGCACGGACGTAATACACGTTCGTGTGAATAAGGCCTTAGGTTTATGATACATTTTTGATTTACCAATTCGATCTCTAAACATTACGTCAAAAAAGGATGTTGATAAACATGGTCTTTATGTGGTCACTACAATTCATCAATCTGGCAATTTCTTGAACCATAGAAAAAGGCAACAGTGGAGTCAACATGAATCCAAATGATCAGCCCAGATAAAGTGGCGGGCGCTGATCTGACGAGCCATGCGAAGACCAGGATTCAGAACTTTTTTAAATACCGTATCAGATTTGTAAAATTGCCATAATTTAAAAGCCCCAAATGCCCATAGATGTGTAAAAAATACTTCCAGCGTCTGATTCAAACAAGGAACTGGGTTAAAAAAATGGGGAATGTAATGTCAATGTAAAAATAAATTAAAAGATCAGTTATGTTGTGTTATCTTTACAAAAGAAACAGACTGGGTTTTGGGTCAAGTGTTCTGAGCTTGTGGTTCAGTTAACAAAATCTTTGTGGTTTGTAATAAAACATGTAAAAGTGATTAAAATAACGTTACCCTCTATGATTGGAGATCGGGTTTTACAGCATGCTTTATACATGATCTATGGGTGTTGTATCAGATATTTAAACTCACTGCTGCTTTAAGCTAAAGTAAGACTTTAAGATGGCACATCTGGTAATACTGGCAACAGTACATAATATATATTAGATTTTCTAATATAGTCCCCAAAGAAATAATCAACAATATTCACTTTACTTCCTTAAGGCACACATACAGAAGACATTAGATAATTCAAAATATAAATAGTGATCACACAATATAATTATATGCCAGGAAAATGACGGTATAACATATGATCTGTAAAAATCTCCTCGTTATCCGATGTTTATTTTATGTGATAATTAACATGCCATGCATTCTTATAATCAAGTGCATATGGACCGTAGACATTTCTTAGTAGTGCCACTTACTAAAAAAAATAAAAAAGAACAGTGGAAAAAAAGGTTGGACCTATTGATGGAAGTCAATAGATGCTTAAAGTGTAGCTAAACGTTTGACACACTTCTGACATGTCATAGTGACACGTCAGAAGTTTGGATTGGTGGAGGTCCGAGCACTGAGACCCCTACCAATCGCTAGAACGAAGCAGATGAAGCGTTCATGTGAGCGCTCAGCCGCTTCGTGTCTGTTCGGCTATTTACGGAAATAAATTTATCGGTGTATGGACTCAATAGAAAGTCTATTCCCGGAAAAAGCCAAACAGACACGAAGAGGCTGAGCGCTCACACGAGGGCTTCCGCTGCTTCGTTCCAGCGATTGGTGGGGGTCTCAGTGCTCGGACCCCCACCAATTCAAACTTCTGACATGTCTCTATAACATGTCCGAAGTTTGTTAAACTTTAATGAACAATATTAAAAGGAAGCTCCGGGCACATGCTTGTAAAAACAAATACCAACTAGTATATAGCAGCTAGGATTCTGCTTCCAACAAGGTATAAAGCAGCTCGGTAAGTTACATGGATGGGGTGATATTTGTCTTGATCTCTCCCAATACTTCTGCAAAATTTCATTCAGAAGTCTTGCATTTTCTTAAATTGCCTTAAGTTATACAATGTCATGATACCAAGTCAATACAATCTACTTATTTAACATTGGCGTTTATGTTCGACGGAAGGCATCAGTCAGGGGCATTCGTTATGCGGTAAAAAAAATACATTGAATGTATATGGTTTTTTAACATGGTAGTCTATGGGCGATGGATGGCATTGGTTTGTTTAACATCTCACTTGATAAACACTAGATGTGTAAACCATCCTTTTTAACACTGACTGGTACTCTAGCTGGAGGACTAAAGCAAAAAAACGCTTCTTACAAATACATGCAAGAATGGACTATGCTTACATTGTAAAGTGATGGCTGGACATTGGAAAGTAGTCATATAGCATAACATAAAATGAGGTTGTTTGAAGAGGTTTTCCAGGGACACAAATTTGTTTAACGAATACTCTAAGTAAATATTGAATTAAGTTCCTATTTAGAGTCTGTAATAAATCCGAACACTTTCCTCCCTATTCTCCCGACCTCTGCACTGCCGGAAGTTCTGATTTTCATCTGTCTTTTTTTTCTCTTGACGGAGTCGTGCATGAGACTTAGAATATACACAGACCTGTGTCGATACCTCACTGACCTACGTAACGACACAAGGTGGTTCTTTACTAATTATTCCACCCCCTCTGTGTGTCTATTGGCCCTCCCCACTAGTTCTCCCTTCACCTTTAGTTTATCCCGCCCACCTGCTTTATCTGAGGAGGCAGTCACAGAATCGCATGACCGCACCTCAGATATCTTATGTGATCCCCATCATCTCTGTATATATGTACCCCATCATCCCATCAGGCAGCTTGCGGGCACTTATAAAAAATGGTGCCACTATTGAAGCAGAAACAAAGCTGACATTGGGGAGGCTGTGAACCAATAGGATGCCTCAAAGCCATGACTTCTGACATACACCCGGGTTTGTGGCATCCTATTGGTCCACAGCCTTCTCAATGTCCACTCCGTTCATTCTTTGCTTCTACTTCAATAGCAGCACGATTTTCTTTGCATACATGCTATTCCTCCATTTTTGGGGAGGGCAGCGCACAAGCAGGAATAGCATGCACGCAGAGAAAATTGTGCTGCTATTGAAGTAGGAAACTCATACAACGCTCGTTGCCAATAATTGCCCTGGGCCAACAGGGCAGCGATCAGCAGATGAACGAGCAAACGCTCAATCATCTACTGATCATATTGTTTAAAAAAAAAAAACAGAAATATAATAGTTCTCGGCAGCACATCTCCCTGTGTAAACAGGGAGATGCACTGCTGACCGGATAATAAATTATGGGGATGAGCGATTATAGTAACGACCGCTCGTCCCCATACATAGCTCCTTGTGACAGGAGCAAACGAGCGCCGATTAACAAGCTGTCTTGTTGATCGGCGCTCAATGCACCGGATGATATTGGCCAGTGTAATAGGGCCTTAACTGTTTGCCGACACAGGACGAGAATACTCGTCCTGAGCAGTGGGTACTTGGCGCATTAGGACGAGTACTCTCGTCCTGTGCTACAGCAAGTGTCCGCGCGCCACGATGAGCGGGCCAGCGGCTGGAACGGCTGTAATAAACAGCCGTAGCCACGCTCTATAGGTGATCACGGAATTCAAAACTACAGTGAGAAGGGGGTCTCCCCTTTGATCGCGTCACAGGAAATCCCTGTGTTACGTGAAGGACACCTGGGCTGCCTGACCATATTTCCTGTTGTTAGGGCATACTTCGGTATGCCCTAACAACTGCCTGTGTACAATCAGTACACAGGCTAATGTACTGGCATATAGATCTATGGCAGTACATTAAAGTTCAAAAATCAAAATGAAAAAAACACACAGAAATACAAGTCCCAAAACATGAAATAATATACGCATATTTGGTATCGCCACGTTCATAACCTGTATAATAAATGTATAACATTATTTATGATGATCGGTGTGTGGTGTAAAAAAAAAATAAAGAAAACTGCAGAAGAACAGCTTTTTTTTCTAAGTTTTTGCCAAAATAAACATTTCTAGAAATTAAACGATAATGTACCAAAAAAATGATACCTACATAAAGTACAACTCGTTCCGCAAAAACAAAGTCTCATACAGCTACAACAGACTAAAAAAAAATGAAAAAGTTATAAGCACCGGGATGCAAAGAGGAAAATATAAAAAAATTGTTCGGTCCTCAAGGCCAAAATTGTCCCTGTCCTTAAGGGTTTATTAAAGAGGTTGCCTGTATCTCATTCAGACGAGCAGGTATCTCGTCTGTGTGACGGCTGTTAAAACAATGGCCGTCACACGGACTCCCGTATTTCAATGGGGCCGTTCACACGACCGTTGTTTCAACGGAGCGTGGAAAGGGTCCATATAAAATAGGACATGTCCTATTTTTCTGCGTGTCACGCATCCCTCCATAGACTCCCTCCAAAACGTCAATGTTTTTCACATCCGAGGTTAGCTACGCTCGTCTAAATGTTGCCTTATCGTCGCATAGTGAATAGATAGAGGGGCATTTCCCCTCTATAGAGGGGCGATGTGTATTCAGATGATCAATTACACTGCAGTTTGCTAGCAATAGCAGTTCACGGCTCACCCCAAACAGCTTGTGTGTGAACCAGCTTACAGTTCACTTACTAACACCATCCATCCTTTGTCCTCATAGGTATTTAAATGAAATTAAAAAAATGCAACATTGATATAATCAACTGCTGAAAGGACAACTTCTTCTAATCATCCTTTTAAAGCTTTAAAAGAAAATCAAAGCGTCTGGAAAGTATTCTTTAAATACATTCTGTGGTCAACAGAGAATGGAAATTACTTCTAAAATATATTTCTAACCCTGAGCTTTGAAATTCTAATCTTAGCAACAACCACGCATTGTATCCAGACTGTTATTTATTTCACTTAAAACAAAAGAAGTGGTTATGTCTTTAATCTTCAGAACCATTTACATAAAAAAAAAAAAAGAGAATCTATGCAATGTAAGGAGGACACAATAGACTTTAAAAAAGGCTAAATCTTATCAATGCCCACAAGTCGTACCCTACCAACACAAGGTTGCCACAGTACCAGGGGAACTACCTGTCAGATTAACGGCTAAGAACACCTTTGAAAACGTGTGTTTTTTTTGTGTATCAGAGTGATTGGTGCAGATTTGTATATCCATTTTATTAAAATTAAAAAAATTTACTTTGGGAGTACAGCCGCCTTGTATCCAGCTGTATCGTGCGCTGAATCCATGTATCCGTCAGGTCAGTGGGACTGACGGGTTCAGTGTCAGCAGGTCTTGTGTGTCTCTAATAAACAGGATCGAGCGGCTACCGATGACATCGAAGTTCATAAACTCAAAACTACTCCCGTGAACATACCCTTACTGGAGGCCCTGACTCCTTCTCGGTCCCTCACCCTATGCTTTACACTGCATTTCTGTCGGTTACAGATTTGTCCTGATGTATAAGTCAAGGCTACCACAATCTCAGCTGGAAGTTAAAGGGTAACTAAAAACTTTTAGAAAATGTAGACCTCCCACACGATCACTAAAACTAAGCAGCAGAAGCGCTCAAGTAAGCACTGAGCCGGTGGGTTTCTGATCTGCTTTTCTTGGAAAGCCGATGTAACTGTGTACAGACTCAATAAAAAGTCTATGGGCCTGTACAGCGTTACATCAGCTTTCTGTCTAAATCCGATCAGAAACAAAGCGGCTCTGCGCTCACTCAAGCGCTTCTACCACTTAGTTTTAAAGATTGGTGGGGGTCTCAGTGCTCGGAACCCCACCGATCAAAACTTCTAACATGTCACTATGACATGTCAGAAGTTTCTGAAAGTCTAGTTATCCTTTAATGTATGGAAAGCTTATTTCCATTACAGGTAGTATGGTTATAGATGACAAGCAATAAATCATTCATCTTACCTAAGCCAAATATATACTGAAGCAAATGAGCCTAAATGCAAGGGTCGATCATGGAGATCTGCTGATATAATAATATTTTACTTACCTTAATAAACCTCAACATGACTTGGGTACCAGCGTCCCATTCAAACATATGGAATTTCAGCAAATTGTAACAATCCACACAGTATTAAGTTAATTCTGTATGGTAAATCATGTTTCATGTTCATTTTACCCTCCAGTCAGCTGGAAGAAAGGAAATGCCTCTGTTTACAGTAACCTCAATTGTTCTTCCTTGGCAATTTGTAATCTTGGAAGGTATGAAAGTAAAATTCTCTCAGTTTCAAGACTATCAAGCTCCAGTAGATGGATATTCTAAACCTTGAGGGTGTTCTGGTTTGGAAAGTCGCCCGCATGACATTTCCATGATTATAAGAGATGTTTACATGATGTCAGATGAACAGAAAACACTCCTGAATTACATACAAGTCACTAGTTCAACCAACGGCGCTGCCGAAGAAAAGGCCAGAGAACGTTTACAAACTATACTACAAGGATACAAATTGTTATGGTTCATATGCTTGCATGTCAATTTCCAAATTTAATTGTGTTAGATTGTTTATTTCAATAATGTTCTCTAATATTATGAATCCAAAAGGACTTAAAAAAGGGACAGCCCACTGCAAAAAAATTCTGCTCCGAGCTCTATGAACCGGTCTTCTTATTAGAATCTCTACGTCTGTCAGAGACTCCCATTTACTGCAGAAAATATTTACATGCGGCAGATTTGTTGCAGAAATTTCTGCGACTGTTCCATTTACCTGATTGGGGCTTGCAGTAATCCTCGTGCATGCTGCGGAAACAATCCCCTTCAGTTGAATGGAACGGATTTTCAGTTGTGAAGATTTCTGCAACAATTTTGCCACATCGGTATAGACCCTTATAAGCACGCATTTGATCCCGGATAATAAAATGTATTCTTCTCTTTGACTATATAATTTACCTGTTAGAACACTAGTTTATGCTCCAGAGAGGTACTATTCATACTGCATTCAGAGAAAAAAAAACGATCAACCATAGTCAGCCATCTTTAGGTTTTGGTGCCATGCCTTTTGGTAAACCAGTCGCCAGCCTGCATACAAGTAAACAGACTCCTGCCTCTCCCCCTACCCTACAAATATCTGTCAGTCTATCGTGTGAACGGTATCATCTTAGTCAAGCTCTTGAGGCATAAAGGAGTAAAAAAAAGGAAAAGGTAAGCAGTGCCTGTATGGCGACATACGAAATCACTATAGATCCATACCACAAACATATAGGCATTGCATGTCTGGCCGTATGATTCCTCCGCAATGTTTTTTTTTGTGGATTGACATAGAATCCATGCGGGACAAAAACATCTCTGTAGAAAAACAAAAAAATATAAAAATCCATATTAAAAAAATCACAAGCATTTGGAAGTGCTGTACAGCACAGGCCCATAACAAGGTATAGATGCTATTTTATTATGCACATTGGGCCGTAAAATATTCAATAAATAAAAGTTGCAATCAGCTCTCAAGGTTTTGTTTTTTCAGTATCCCTCATGATTTGTTCTTTAATACTGTGTCTAGTGTGAGCATGCTGTAACGCTGCTGTAATATGAGCATGAAAGGAAGGCTCACTTGACTCCACGGGTTAACAAATGATAAAATTTATTACATCAAAAAGTCATTGTAAAGTTGTAGGGTGCAAAAGGTGAAAGTGCGGAGTATACGAGCTGACATATATATAGACATGTAAGCACTGTCCGTATGCTTCAGGTGATTTCAACAGTAGCTAGGATTACCACATTACTAAACTTTGCAATCTGGACATCAATCCACAATAAGAAAATACTGTGGGCAGCTATGGGGAGCGAGACGAAACACCATGTGATAATATTCTACGTCTTGAAAATTATATAACACACCCTTTTTCCAGTTAAACAGAGTGAATAGAAATGGCTTTGCTTGTCATCACACTGAGTGTACCTGCAAGACTATTTCCACAGCAGTGATGATGAATGAAAGTATTGTTAAGTGCTGACAATTTAATCTAACTGATAAGCAATACAAAAGGGAAAACCCGAGTATTGGAATGATTTAACAGGTGTCTTTCACCACTTCCATTAAAAAATATTAGATAATAAGGCTCGAAAAAAAATAAAAAATGGAAACGCTTCATGTGATAGCTCTCCCAACAGCATAGTGTTATATAGCACTGTGCCTTTAATCACATATCTTAGGGAGATGCCCTCTATTTTTAAAGTGTGATTAGTGAACTTCTGACTGCTGGAACCCCTACGTGTCTATGTGTGATTGGTGGCGGTCCACCTGCTGAGACTCCTACCGATCAAGAATGAAGGAATTTTACCAGATACAAAAGCCCTCGTCCACGTGCTGCGCCGCTGAATAAGGCCATGTTGCGATACCAGGCACCACACACCGAGCACTGCAAGATTCTGGATGTATGCTTGTTACCTTTCTCCCGTCCCCATTTTGTAATTCCCTATTTTTTCCAATAAAAATTTAGAATGCGGGAAAAAAAAAAAAAAAAAAAAAGCACTGTGGCCGTTGCCTCTGCTATCTAGTTATTTCGTTATCTACCAACTTGTCCACGTGGACAAGAGAGCTTTTGTATCTGGTAAAATTCCTTCGTTCTTGATCTGTAGGAGTCTCAGCAGGTGGACCACCACCAATCACACAGACATGCCACACATAGATATGCCATCAATTATTTCATGTTGCTTACATAGCACCAACATATAAGAGTGTAACATAAAGATTGTCATCTTTCACATCAATCCCTGTCCAAAATGATCTCACAATCTAATTTCTGTCAACGTAGAAGAAACCCATGCAAACACATGGAAAAATAAACTCCATGCAGATGTTGTCCTTGGTCAGAACCAAACCTAGGACCCAAGTGCTGCAAGGCAACAGTGCCACCCGTTGCACATCAAAAATTAAGGGTACAAAAACCACATTAAAAAAAGTTTGTGCAGTAGCGTTACTGCCAAGTGTGTATTTTTTTTCCCTTTCATCTACAGGTTATTCCAAGAACAAGAAAAAACACTAGCAATAAGCAACAGTGTGCTCACCAAATACATTCATCCTGATATCTGTAGTTCCTCATTGGAGTTCAATGAAGAGGGGGCTTGCAGGCTGGCGAGAGATATACATTAGGAAGAAAAACTAACAAAAAGGTCCTCGGCACATCCATAAAATATAGAAAATATAGAAAAAAAAGCTTTATTCGTGCATCAGGTTCGAAACGAATAAGCAATTGCACGCCTGACCTGTGTACTCCCTGGTTTTTAGCAAGACTGTTCTTACTCATAGCAATGTTAATTTTTCTTCCTTATTCCAAGTTTCTAATGTTGGAAAAGACCCATATAATAAAAAAGAATTTAAATGTTAGTTTGGTCATTTTCGTTATGGATGCATCGATGATGTATGTAACTCTACCTCACCACCATCTTGAATACAGGTCATCATTTTGCTTGTTGGAAGTGAGTCGTGTTACGGACATTTGATAGACCTTTTGTGAACTTTTTCTCAAGAGCATAACAGCAGCTCAAAAACAGTTAAAGATATACTCCAGTTCCAAAGAGACTTTTTCATCAACAGGCCGGAAATGGAGCATTCCTAATATATACTCCTCCTTGATGCAATTCATTTTCCATCTTTCTTATTAGAACACCTTCTGAATGATTGAATTTTATCTGTACCTTTGTTCCTTTCCAACTTGTCCTTCAGTAAGGTTTGTCTGCCAAGTACAATTCTGTATTACAGAGAAAGACTTCAACACAATCCAGTATTTTAATCATGTGCTGATCCCAATATATCTACTGGTTAGAGAACACAGTCTTTGTGCTGGAGCAAAATATATGCAAGGTGTCACAATGTCTGCGTTTCATTACAAAGGTCACGCTTTATTATGGAAGAAAAAATCAACAGCATTTGTGAGTCTGCCTAGAAATTAAGCCTTGCGTGCCTGTCACTGCAATGACGAATGAGAAGCAAATCACCCTGTCTGGGAGCTGGCGGAAGCCCACTGTTCCTTGGGTTAGAAAAGATAATGTAACAGCTCTTGTTCTATCCCTGATCTGC